>NC_091128.1:148963743-148971243 GCF_040183065.1 Periplaneta americana
TCAAAACCTCTTGGTATAATACCTTTTGTCTATGTTGAAAGCAAAGATTCATTTGAGTTAAGAACATCTTTTTCATCTATATCGTGGAGTGGTTTTTTGCTTTCGTTCATTGTTGTTATATTCATAAAAGAAATGATATTGGAGTCTGACATTATTGATACAACATCAATGTACGAATTACTTGGCGTACTGATGAGATTAAATGCAGTTTTCTGTTACTCAGCATCGGTTATTGGATTTTGGTACAACATGGAGAAACTACATTTAGCATTACAACACATGATTATTTTAGATTACGCTCTCAAGCCCAAATATGGCTACAGAGCAATGTTCGTCTGTGCTCAGGTAGTTCTGGCATTCTTAGTAGTGTTTGCAACTACAGCATATTTCTGGATCGAAACTGGAGTGGTAATAATTTCTTTTTTTATAATTATACCGATCGCATTTTCAGTGTCTATTGTGTATTTACAATTTGTAACCCTCGTGTTACTCTTGAAGAAGTGCTATGAGCACATAAATCGTGTGCTCCATCGCCCTCTCTCAAGATCAGATGTCGGTCCACTTGCTTCTCTGTATGACCGTGCAGTCGAGGCGACCCAGCTGCTGAACACTGTGTACTCGGTCTTCGTTTTGCTTTATACGAACCTCATCTTAACGTGTTTGGTGTACAATGTTTACTTCATCGTGGCCAAGTCTGTGGGTTTCAAATCTCCTGAAGTGTACTTCACGATGTTCATAAATCTCTTCTACTTCTCATTCATGTTGCTGTATCTAGTGAGTTCCTGTAATTCATGTGTTTCCGAGGTAAGTGATGGGCATGTAATAGAATACATGGCATTTGCTGTAGTTGTCTTAACCCTCCTGCGACCAAGGTTTTTTAAAACCTACTACTACCAAGGGGCGTAATACAGTATACTAATCTTTGTTAAGCATTTGAAATATTTAACAATGTATAATTATGTTCGCTAATATGTTTTCGCGGGATATCAGCCGAGTTAAGATTTTGGAATGCTCCAAGCTTTCGACTGCTATCTCTGCAGCCATCTTCAGGGAAGTGATGTCCGAACAGAAAGTCGAAAGGTTATATAGATGTGGCTGTCTCAGGTGAAACGGGATTGGTTGGCGGATCGGCCAATCCGGGGCCGGGAATTGTCATCGCTCGTAAGCTCCGCCCCTCCCGGGATTACTGCGTGAAGTTTGGCGGGCGGCGAGCCCTGTTCCGCCGGTTGGAATCGGTTGCCGTCCTCGGTCCGTGATCTTCATGACCTTGATTGTAAGAGGGCCTGAGTTGGTCTAAGGCCGGTGTCCATGCCTGACTGAGCTGGAGTCCACTGTCTCTGTTAAAGTTGTTTTTCTCCAGCTTGATCTCTATGGCCTCCTTGATTGTACGATCCCAGTAGTGGCTTGATTTGTTAATGACCTTGGTGTGGTCAAACAGTATTTTATGCTCCTTTTCTATGCTGTGTTGCGCCACTGCAGATTTTTCCGGGTAATACAGCCTCAGGTTCCTCTTATGTTCTTTGATTCTGTCTTCTATTGTGCGGCCAGTCTGCCCTATGTATACTTCGCCACACTCGCATGGAATCTTGTAAATCCCTGGAGTCCTTAAGCCCTGACTGTCTTTAACCTGACGTAGATGACTCCGGATTTTGCTCTGTGGTTTATGGATGGTTTTGATATTAACCTTCTGGAGGATTCTGCTTATTTTGTGTGACACGCTCCCGCAGAATGGAATGAAAGCTTTCTTTGTCGGTTCTTGCTTGCTGTCTAAGTCTATTGTGTTACATCTCGTGGTAACTTGTTTGAGGGCTTTGCTGATGTCTCTCCGGCTGTAGTTGTTTTGCTGTAGTGTTCTACGAAGATGGTCCATTTCTGCAGGCAAGTTGTTGATATCAGAAATGACTATGGCGCGATGTAGTAGACTGGTCAGGACGGACTTCTTCTGCGAAGGGTGGTGGAGGCTGAGTGCATTCAGGTACAGATCTGTGTGCGTCGGCTTTCTATACACGCCATGTCCGAGAGTACCATCTGCTTTCCTGTGTATGTGGATATCCAGGAACGGCAGTGAGCCCTCTGACTCCACCTCCATGGTGAACTGGATATTCGCGTGGATGCTGTTGAGATGTTGTAGGAACTCTTGTAGCTTGTCTTGTCCGTGCGGCCAGACCACGAAGGTGTCGTCTACGTAGCGGAAGAAGTGGCTCGGCTTGTGTGTGGCTGAGTCTAGGGCCTACAACATCTCAACAGCATCCACGCGAATATCCAGTTCACCATGGAGGTGGAGTCAGAGGGCTCACTGCCGTTCCTGGATATCCACATACACAGGAAAGCAGATGGTACTCTCGGACATGGCGTGTATAGAAAGCCGACGCACACAGATCTGTACCTGAATGCACTCAGCCTCCACCACCCTTCGCAGAAGAAGTCCGTCCTGACCAGTCTACTACATCGCGCCATAGTCATTTCTGATATCAACAACTTGCCTGCAGAAATGGACCATCTTCGTAGAACACTACAGCAAAACAACTACAGCCGGAGAGACATCAGCAAAGCCCTCAAACAAGTTACCACGAGATGTAACACAATAGACTTAGACAGCAAGCAAGAACCGACAAAGAAAGCTTTCATTCCATTCTGCGGGAGCGTGTCACACAAAATAAGCAGAATCCTCCAGAAGGTTAATATCAAAACCATCCATAAACCACAGAGCAAAATCCGGAGTCATCTACGTCAGGTTAAAGACAGTCAGGGCTTAAGGACTCCAGGGATTTACAAGATTCCATGCGAGTGTGGCGAAGTATACATAGGGCAGACTGGCCGCACAATAGAAGACAGAATCAAAGAACATAAGAGGAACCTGAGGCTGTATTACCCGGAAAAATCTGCAGTGGCGCAACACAGCATAGAAAAGGAGCATAAAATACTGTTTGACCACACCAAGGTCATTAACAAATCAAGCCACTACTGGGATCGTACAATCAAGGAGGCCATAGAGATCAAGCTGGAGAAAAACAACTTTAACAGAGACAGTGGACTCCAGCTCAGTCAGGCATGGACACCGGCCTTAGACCAACTCAGGCCCTCTTACAATCAAGGTCATGAAGATCACGGACCGAGGACGGCAACCGATTCCAACCGGCGGAACAGGGCTCGCCGCCCGCCAAACTTCACGCAGTAATCCCGGGAGGGGCGGAGCTTACGAGCGATGACAATTCCCGGCCCCGGATTGGCCGATCCGCCAACCAATCCCGTTTCACCTGAGACAGCCACATCTATATAACCTTTCGACTTTCTGTTCGGACATCACTTCCCTGAAGATGGCTGCAGAGATAGCAGTCGAAAGCTTGGAGCATTCCAAAATCTTAACTCGGCTGATATCCCGCGAAAACATATTAGCGAACCAACGCCGAGAAAGCCTCAAATCATACATATAATTATGTTATTGACTATGGATCTCAGAAAATGAAAAAATGTAAAATAGTTTCTTTCTTTTTAAAAATATAAGGTGATTCAAAAGTCCTATTCCATTTTGTTGAAAACGCAACCAAAATTAATGAACTTCAAATATGTTACTAGCGACACTATGAGAAAACATATCAGTGAAAGTTAAACTTGCATCCTCTCCATTTCAAGGCAAACTCCTCAATACTTTATAGTGGAAAACAAATTTACAAGCAATGAAAGTCACAGTGCTATAAAATAAGTTAGAAATCATTTCAGTTATTTGTTGAAATTTAAATATTCAAATACTATAATACAAACATGAACATCCCCAAGGAATTTATTTATAATAAAATTAAATCGTTAAAAAAGTGGTCAAAAATTTAAAAAATAGATCAATGAAAATATACATCTAAAAAAATATAACATTTTTTTTTTTTTTTTTTTTTTTTTTTGGTTTTTGTTAAAATTCAAATATTCGAACACCATCTATACTACAATGAACATCTCGAAAAAAGGCTCTACTAATAATTATTTCCAACAAAATCACTTTTAGAATAACCCATAACACACAGAAATAAAAAAGGAATCAAAAGTCATGAAAGTCATGATAATATAAATAACAATATTTATAATTATATAACACAAAATAAAATAATTTTGAAGCAGACAAACTAAAAAACTGTAGAAAATAAAGAATAAAGCCACAAATTAATTTCATATCCTGTTGTTGCGATGGCTCTGGAAGTACGATTTCAGAGAGAACCATAGCTTCTTTGATACTCTTCTTTAGGTATGTGTTCATACTTCAATCTTCCATAAGTTGCATAATTAATTTTTTGGCCGGATATTTGCGAAATATTTTTCTCTTAGATGACGTCTTAGCAGAAAATTATGAACTTTGGCTTTCATATCTCAAGAATAATAAAAAAATATATTTCCTGATCGCGGATTTCATGTCCCGATCCGAGGATTTTATTTCCTTGTCCGCGGATTTTGTTTCTTGTCCGCGGATTTTATTCCTGATTCGCTGATTTTTATTTCCTGATTCGCGGATTTTATTTTCTGGTCCCCGGATTTTATCCCCTGATTAGCGGATTTTATTTCCTGATTGGCGGATTTTATTTTCTAGTCGGCGGATTTTATTTCCTGTTCCGCGGATTTTAATTCCTGTTTCGCGGATTTTATTTCCTGGTTCGCGGGTTTTATTTCCTGACCGCGGATTTTATTTTATGGTACATGGATTTTATTTCCTGATGGGGGGATTTTATTTCCTATCGCGGAATTTATTCCTTGCCCGCGGATTTTATTTCCTGATTGGCGGATTTTATGTCCCAGTCCGCGGGTTTTATTTCCTGGTCCGCGGATTTCACTTCTTGATCGCGGATTTTATTTCCTGGTCCGTGGATTTTATTTCCTGATTAGCGGATTTTATTTCCTAGTCCACGGATTTTGTTAATAAGCAGAACTGTCGAGAATCAAGAGGCGGTATACCAACGACAAAGCCACTGACGTGTACGGTCTAGTGCGCAGTTATATCCTAAAAGATTACTGGACCATGTTTTTCGAAGACTACCTACAAAGAACTGTATCGTAAGCAATATTGTGATAAGTTCCAAACGTTTTTAAGGACACTACGTATTTCAATATTCAAGTAAAAATGCAATTTTTCTCAATTTCCGTCCACAAAAGACCACAATGATCCATAATTTCTGTTTAACTCACTGCCTTGATTCTACTCTGAAAAGGATTTATTTAGTTCCCTTTCACTCTGTACAAACATATATTTCTTACGCAAAATAATTACATTAATTCTAATATAATTTATTGCGAATGTCAGATGCGTTCATAGTAGCCAAGATTGTAGATTATTTGAGCAAATTTATAATCAATTTACATAATTAAATTCTCATAAGAAAAATGCGAGTTTCAAAGAATATGTATTCGCTGTACAAGCGTATGATCTCATTAATGAATTCAATTGGATTGAAAGCAATATGCGAATCATCAATTCAGCTAATTGCTAATGTTATGAGTGTGTTGGGTAAGAAGCATCAGTCTTAATATTAGTATGAGACGAATTTGTTCACAAAGGAATGCGTTTAATTGTTGTACAATGACGCAAACATTCGATAAAAGTGAATTTGAATCTATCATGAAAATATTGTACTTCTTTTCAAAAACTCTTGGTATAATACCTTTTACGTACGTTGGAAGCAAAGATTCATTTGAGCTAAAAATATCTGTTTCTTCCATATTGTGGTGTTGCCTTTCTATTTCGTTCGTTCTTATTATATTCATAACAGAAACGATAACAGAACTCAACATTATTGATACTACATCAATGCATGACTTACTCGGGATGCTGTTGAGGTTGAATGTAGTTTTCTGTTACTTAGCATCAGTTATTGGATTTTACTACAACAGGAAGAAACTACATCTAGCATTAGAGCACTTGATTATAGTAGATTACGCTCTGAAACCAAGAGATGGTTATATAAAAATGCTCGTCTGTGCTCAGATAGTTCTGGCATTTGTCGCAGTGTTTTCAACTGCAGCATATTTCTGCACTGAAAATGAAATGGTTATATACAATTTTTTGGTAATTGTTCCGGTAGCATTTTCAGTGTCTTTTGTCTATCTACAATTTGTGACTTTCGTGCTACTCTTGAAGAAGTACTTTGAGCACATGAACCGTGTGCTCTACAGCCCCCTCAGAAGCTCAGCTGTCAGTATTCTTGCTTCTCTGTATGACCGCGTAGGGGAAGCGGCTCAGCTACTGAACACTGTGTACTCGGCCTTCGTTTTGCTTTTCACGGCCTGTATCTTAATCTGTTTGGTGCACACAGTTTTTTTCAACGTAGCCAAGTCCGTGGGCTTCAAGTCTTCGGAAATGTACTTCACAATGAACATAAGCCTCTTCTACTTCTTACTGATGTTGCTGTATCTAGTGAATTCCTGTCATTCATGTGTTTCCGAGGTAAGTGCTATATTAACTTAAGAAATTAGATCTAGTGCTAGCCTATCAAAATTAAATCATGATCTTACGTCAATCGGCAGCTGGGCTAGAAAATGCGGGCTAAACCTTAATCCCGGGAAAACGCAAGTAATTCTACTAGGACATCAAAGATTACTATCTTCCATCAGCATTAATACATTTTTGCCAGTGACATTAAATAATACTATAATACCATTCAGTACTACGGTTAAAAACTTAGGTTTCCATTTCGACTCGAATCTCAGCTGGAATGCACAGGTAAAATATGTCTGTAAGAAAACTTTCTCAATCTTGCATTCACTGAAAAGACTGAAAAATTTCTTTCCTTCTAAACTGAAACAGATCTTGATACAGATCCTGGTGATGCCTTACTTTGACTATTGCGACGTTTTGTATAGTGATCTTAGTGTTGAATTGTCATTGAGGCTTCAGCGTCTTCATAATACTTGTGTTCGTTTCATTTTTAACAGCCGTCGCTATGATCATGTCTCCGAGTATTTCTTTCAATTATCTTGGCTTCGTTTACGGGAGAGACGTTCAGTTCATTCACTCTGTTTGCTGTATCAGATTTTAAATAATTCCACACCTATTTACCTAGTTCCTCGCTTCACACTTTTAGCATCCCATCACAACCGTGATACACGTTCACAGCATAACCATGTTCTATCAATTCCATTCCATCAAACATCTCTCTACTCTGCTTCCTTCACAATACACACAGCTCGTTCCTGGAATTCCTTGTCACAGGAAATCAGGAGCAGTCGGAGTCTAAAATCTTTTAAGTACACACTACTTAGAAATGTTTTTAATGAACAGAACTAGACTCTTGCGGAAGTTTCTAAGTAGTCTTAAATGACCAAGTTGTTATTTTTTCTCCTCTCTCTCTCTTCTTCTTCTTTTTTCTCTTTTCTTTTTTATTATCTTGATATATTTCTTAATCATTTGTGTTTGTATGCCATTTAGTACGAATTTGCTAATCAACATTTTATGTCTTGTAACTCACATGTATTCTCCTATTAGTATATTAACTGTATAATATATCTCAAGTGAATTAATCGTCG
>NC_091128.1:148976243-149036243 GCF_040183065.1 Periplaneta americana
GTCAGGTTGTGATATATTCTACCTTGATAATGATACCTATCTCGTTTTCGGTTTCAATCGTGTATCTTGAGTTCGTAAGCTTCGTCATGCTACTTACGAAATATCTGGAGCACATGAACCGCGTGCTCCGAGGCCCCCTCACAAGGTCTTCTGTGGCAGTGTTGGCATATCTGTATGACCTCACAGGAGAGACAACTCAACTTCTGAACTCCGTATACTCTCTCTTCGTCTTGTTTTACGTGGCCTGCGTCTTAATCTCGCTGGTGTACTCAATTTTCTTTAATGTGGCCAAGTCAGTGGGTTTCAAATCACCGGAAATGTACTTCACCATGAATGTGATTCTCTTCTACTTCTTATTGAAGTTGTTGTATCTCGTGAATGTATGTCACTCATGTGTTTCTGAGGTAAGTGATATATAAACTCATCAATATAATTAATACTGTCTCCTGGAGTTTAATTAAGAAGATGTGTAATTGAAAAATCGAAAATATGAAAGAAAACGATTATCTGTTATTGTAGCAGAGGCTGAGGTGAATATTTCAAAATCCACAAAATTTATCCGATTTGTTTGAAATTGATCATGGATACTAAGTATGTTATTAGTAGACCTCGGACTTTTAAGTCCTAAAAATCTTAAATTAGGTACCTAAAACAGGTTCTATCACAAATCAAAATAGGTTCTAAAATTACAAAAATAGGTGAACAAGAAATGACATTTTTTTTTTTCATTTCCCATTACAAATTAACCGAAACGTTTGACATTATTTCATTGTACATGTCCATAATTAGAGCCAGAAATGAGAAGTTTTGCAAGTTTTCCACTGAGAAACTGCATCGCTTCTCAGATAACACCATATTATATGCCGAAAATGAGCACCGGAGCATATTTAAATGTTGGTATTAGATGCAAGGGAACAGCACATTCATGTTCAGGTGTTTTGCCAGCCAAGATGTCAGCAACTGTGCGGAGAACTGTCAGTCCTGGATTTTTTTGAAGCACTGATTCATTTCGGTTTGTTGCGTTTGATTGTTGAATGGTCATGAACGTTTGCTTAAAATTTGATTTCTTTTGTAAATTTGATTGATGCTTAGCTCCTTTAACGTGCTGGGTTAAATGTGACCATTGTTCACAACGTACCTAAAAGTAACAATAAAATTTATGAAATTCATGAAATAAATGATTTCCATGAAGTGTTTATGAATGAAACCTACTTAGGAAAATGCGGTAGCCCTTACGGCAAGCGTTCGTAGTTTGTTTTAACGTGAAATTTAGAAAATAGAAATAAAATCTTTTCCGAATTATTTAGTTAGAAGCTACTCACTACATGGAGTATCCTACATTTTGGATAATTCTTAACGTAATGCTAAAATTTACTCACCTCTTTATGGCACACATCGCAGTGAATAATTCTTCCATCCGTTGAGAAGTTAGGAAATTCTTGTAGGTACCCATTGCCGAATCAGAGATAATCTGCTACTCGGTACTTTCGGCATGTTTTACTTTCCACTAAATACAATGTCTTCGCTCTGAAATCTCACACTGTAATGAATAGAGGAGACGAACTATCCTGCGATTGTTGTCAAGGCACGACTGGCATACAGAATTACACAGCGTTTCCATATTACCAACTGTAGAAATTGGAAAATGTAAAATTAGGTAAAAATAGTTTCTAACGTGAAATTAGGTATTTTTAGGTTGTATAGAACCACCAGTTTCGAACATATATTTACATAATTCGTATATATACAACTTTTCTTTTGTATATATCATGAGGAACAAAATAGGTTTTTACCTAAAATTCGAGATCTAGTTATTAGTAATGGACATACTAAGTTTAAACTTTCTAAGTACAATAGATCTGTAAATATTAATAATTTTATAAAACTTTATATCGTTTGATATAAAATGCTCCATGCACCATATTTTAAGAAATTTTCAATATTTCTTTCTATTTATATGTTCAGAGAATTTATATAAATAATGATAAGTACTAGTTTGTTATGGGAATAATATAGTAATACAGTTAGCTTGGTTTTAATTTCATACTTTCAAAGGGCACAAAATCAAAAACTAACATCGGAATATGAAAAGAAAGATAATAAAAATGGAAAAAACCAAATTTTCATTTTTTTTCTTCAGTTTTGTTCGAAAATTTCACCTCTGCCTCCCCTTAACGCTTATTTATGTAAATGATGTGCAAATGACTGTTTCATTCCAAAAGACGTTCAAAGATTTCTGGCTTACGATTTTATGATCGTGTAAGCGAACTTTCCAACCACGGGATAATTCAGAACCAAAGACATAACAAATTGACAAACTTTGAAAGAGTTTCGATAGTTCTCAACAGGTGGGGTCATTATTGGGGCGGTTAGAAAGTGTAGGGAATTTTTATTGTTAGTTGGTTATTTAACGACGCTGTATCAACTACGAGGTTATTTAGCGTCGATGAGATTGGTGATAGCGAGATGGTATTTGGCGAGATGAGGCCGAGGATTCGTCATAGATTACCTGGCATTCACCTTACGGTTGGGGAAAACCTCGGAAAAAAACCCAACCAGGTAATCAGCCCATGCGGGAATCGAACCTGCGCCCGAGCGCAACTTCAGACCGGCAGACAAGCGCCTTAACCGACTGAGTCACGCCGGTAGCATTGTAGGGAAAATGATTATGTAAATTAGGCATAAATTATTCTCATAATTAACAATATCAGCGGTTTCCAGCTAAACCCATTGCTGTTTTACAGTCACTAGAGTTGTGATGAAAAATTGAGTTCTATAATTCGAATATATTTATATACGATTGGCGACACTCACTACTAACTAGGTAATTCATTCACAGAAGTAATAACCAACGAGCTAGAAGTAAGAATATTCTTACTTGTGACTCGTTGGTAATACCTATATCTGTTTTTTGAAAGATGGGGCATGACAGTTAAGCGGCCGATCTTGGAACTACAGTCTTATGTTGTCAATATGGTCTACCATACTGTCTGCTGATAGGATTAACGTTAGATGACTGACGTTAAACATTCATTGACAATTTACAAGAAGAAGGATGGGGGTCCACATTTGTGAAGTAACTGCTAGAGCGTCTGGCCGCGAAACCAGGTGGCCCGAGTTCGATTCCCGGTCGGGGCAAGTTATCTGGTTGAGGTTTTTCCCTGGGTTTTCCCTCAACCCAATATGAGCAAATACTGGGTAACTTTCGGTGCTGGACCCCGGACTCATTTCACCGGCATTATCACCTTCATCTCATTCAGACGCTAAATAACCTGAGATGTTGATAAAGCGTCGTAAAATAACCTACTAAAAAAAAAAGTAGGATGGGTGGAGCGAAGAAAAATTCTCTCCGGTACCGGGACTCGAAACCGGGTTTTAAGCTCTACGTGCTGACGCTTTATCCACTAAGCCACATCGGATTCCAGTTCCGATGCCGGATTGAATCCTCTCAGTTTAATTTCCATCTATTAGCTTCCCTTTAGTGGCCAATCCTCGTGCATTGTGTCACAGATGTATGACAATGGCACAATGTCCAACACACCATGTACAGAGGTGCACTCATTACGAGTGACTAAGTGGCCGGGATCCGACGGAATGAACGCCGTCTTAAATCACCCTGGGTGCTATTCATAGACATTTCGCTAGCTCGCGCTACAAGCGTGCTAAACTAGCCCCGAATATCGACTGGTTACTTGTATGGGATTCATATAATATCATATCGCTAACACTGGTTTATGAATACGAAAAACGTTAGTTCGCTGATCATCCACCGGAAGCCCGCTCTAAGAATGTCTATGAATTCGGCCCCAAGTGATTATTTACGCATATCATATTACTGTGATGTACCGAAGTACAAACTAACTTACTATTATGACAAGTGTTGTATTGCATGTTTCCATGTATTCACATTTTTTTTATGTTCTAGTGATATTTATATTTATATTTTATATTTTTGTTTTCATATTTTCCGATAACGGTATATCTCTAATTTGATAAGTTGAGCTATATATAATCATAATTTTCCTTACTGTGTGTACTTAAAAATATTGTATTCATTGTATGCTTTGTACTGCACTATTTTATTACTACTATTAGTATTATTATTACTATTAGGCCTGTTATTATTGTTATTATTATTGTTATTATCATTATTATTATTATTATTATTATTATTATCAATAATTGTCTTATTTTTTTATACTTTGCATGCCTCATTTATTTTTGACCTGCTGTTCACATTTTATTATGCTTTTTTCTTTCTTTCTCTATGTTATATATTATGTCTGATTTTTTCTTACTTGTTGTTTACATTTTATTATTATTATCTTGTTCAGTTTTGTGTGTAAAATTATAGTGTACTTTGTAAATTTGTAGTGTTTTTGCAGCGCAGTTTTTACTCCTGGTTGAGTGTTAGAGAAGGCCGTATGGCCTTAACTCTGCCAGGTTAAATAAATCATTATTATTATTATTATTATTATTATTATTATTATTATTATCAATAATTGTCTTATTTTTTATACTTTGTATGCCTCATTTATTTTTGACCTGCTGTTCACATTTTATTATGCTTTTTTCTTTCTTTCTCTATGTTATATATTATGTCTGATTTTTTCTTACTTGTTGTTTACATTTTATTATTATTATCTTGTTCAGTTTTGTGTGTAAAATTATAGTGTACTTTGTAAATTTGTAGTGTTTTTGCAGCGCAGTTTTTACTCCTGGTTGAGTGTTAGAGAAGGCCGTATGGCCTTAACTCTGCCAGGTTAAATAAATCATTATTATTATTATTATTATTATTATTATTATTATTATTATTATTATTATTATTATTATTATTATTATTATTATCAATAATTGTCTTATTTTTTATACTTTGTATGCCTCATTTATTTTTGACCTGCTGTTCACATTTTATTATGCTTTTTTCTTTCTTTCTCTATGTTATATATTATGTCTGATTTTTTCTTACTTGTTGTTTACATTTTATTATTATTATCTTGTTCAGTTTTGTGTGTAAAATTATAGTGTACTTTGTAAATTTGTAGTGTTTTTGCAGCGCAGTTTTTACTCCTGGTTGAGTGTTAGAGAAGGCCGTATGGCCTTAACTCTGCCAGGTTAAATAAATCATTATTATTATTATTATTATTATTATTATTATTATTATTATTATTATTATTATTATCAATAATTGTCCTATTTTTTATACTTTGTATGCCTCATTTATTTTTGACCTGCTGTTCACATTTTATTATGCTTTTTTCTTTCTTTCTCTATGTTATATATTATGTCTGATTTTTTCTTACTTGTTGTTTACATTTTATTATTATTATCTTGTTCAGTTTTGTGTGTAAAATTATAGTGTACTTTGTAAATTTGTAGTGTTTTTGCAGCGCAGTTTTTACTCCTGGTTGAGTGTTAGAGAAGGCCGTATGGCCTTAACTCTGCCAGGTTAAATAAATCATTATTATTATTATTATTATTATTATTATTATTATTATTATCAATAATTGTCTTATTTTTTATACTTTGTATGCCTCATTTATTTTTGACCTGCTGTTCACATTTTATTATGCTTTTTTCTTTCTTTCCCTATGTTATATATTATGTCTGATTTTTTCTTACTTGTTGTTTACATTTTATTATTATTATCTTGTTCAGTTTTGTGTGTAAAATTATAGTGTACTTTGTAAATTTGTAGTGTTTTTGCAGCGCAGTTTTTACTCCTGGTTGAGTGTTAGAGAAGGCCGTATGGCCTTAACTCTGCCAGGTTAAATAAATTATTATTATTATTATTATTATTATTATTATTATTATTATTATTATTATTATTATTATCAATAATTGTCTTATTTTTTATACTTTGTATGCCTCATTTATTTTTGACCTGCTGTTCACATTTTATTATGCTTTTTTCTTTCTTTCTCTATGTTATATATTATGTCTGATTTTTTCTTACTTGTTGTTTACATTTTATTATTATTATCTTGTTCAGTTTTGTGTGTAAAATTATAGTGTACTTTGTAAATCTGTAGTGTTTTTGCAACGCAGTTTTTACTCCTGGTTGAGTGTTAGAGAAGGCCGTATGGCCTTAACTCTGCCAGGTTAAATAAATTATTATTATTATTATTATTATTATTATTATTATTATTATTATTATTATTATTTATGATATTTCCGAGCAGGAATTCTGCATTATCATTAATGTCGCTAGAAACATTTTCTCCGTAAATTTATCCATATGTTTTTACGAATGGTTTATAGAAGTAAACAACTATATAATTCATTGTTAGATAATAAATTTAATGGAGTGAATGCAAAAATAAGTGATTAAATGGACTGACCTTACAAAAATAGACTAAAAAATCAATGAACACATAAAAACTTAACGTAAACATAACTAAATTAATGATTTGGGGATTGTATTGTCAGAGACACACATTTATTCTGGTTAAGATCACAGATAGCTGAGCCATTTTGTAACAAAGTATAAAGAAATTAAATTCTCATATCAATAATGTCGGTTTCGGCATATTGCTATTCAGGAAGAACAATGATGCGACTGAAAAATTGGGTTGAATATTAAAAACGCCCCTGTCTGACTAGAACTATTTAAAAGAAACCAAGAGTTACGATATTTTGCTTTATTTATACTGTCGTGATATATATATTTTTTCAAATATTTATTATTTATTTATACAGATATTTATATGTAAATAAGATTGTTTTTTTTTTGCTTCTCCTGAAGAAATATTCTGTGTTGCACTTACGGCGTTGTTCCTCCGGAACTGCGATATGTAGATGCGCTGTATTATAGTCGCGACGGTGTTATTCCCGGCGTGACTCCTCCTCTTTGCTTACGTCATAGAAAGTGAAGGCTCTATAAAGTCTAGGTAGGTAGTATCGTTCGCCATTTTTGTTCTTTCGTTGCGGAGCTACCAGACGAGGGATCTATTTGCCACACCGTTAAACATTATCATGTCGTAGTTCCTATGATAATAAATCAAACGCACTGTAATTCAGCAAATAATTGAGCGGCAAATAACGTCCTCGTGTGCTTTCTGCGAATGCCAACGAAAGAGCCAAAATGGCGGGCGATTATATTAAGTATTTATCGATTATCTTCATCAGCGAATCACAAGACGCACGCGTTTAAATGTAGCCGACCTGCAACGTGATTGGCTGCCGGAAATAAGAGCGACGGGACTATAACACACGAATTTCTATAATGAATTAAATACCTATACCAATAATACATACCGCTAGTAATTTTTCTGAGAAGAACATGAATAATGCAAGGAGATAGAACGTTCAAAGTTTTGTTTAACAATTTGTTACGAACCAGGATACAATCTCAATTGAGTAACAATCGGCAGTCGACAAGTTAAATTGGCAAATTCGCGAATGAATTTGAATAAAGAGAGAAAATTCACAAAGTCGAGGCATATACAGCGCAAATAGAAGCGGGGGTATAAGCAACGGATACCTTAGATTTAACATCCCTTCTCGAGAGACGTATTTATGCATTAAACTTGGGGCTGTGTCTCCGATATAACCTACCTCATTTTTAATTTATTGGTCTGACCCAATATTTTGGGTTTGCCCTGCGACACAGAATAGCTCACAATAAAATTTAAAATGAAAAATTATATAAACAGGTTTCAGACAAAATTGAGTAAGACAAAAGAAAAAAAAATAGAACCAAATATAATTTAAACTGAATGTACACCATAAAGATGCTGACGAAATATCACTACAGAAAATTTTATTATGGTGGTGACGATGGCATCTTGAAGATCTCTCGTCAGCTTGTACAGGGACATCATTTTATTTTTATTAACATTTTTAATATTAACTTGCCTATACCTCTGGATCAACGCCGTTTGCTACCTCCTTCCGCGACTGGAATTCGATGATACTGGCGTAATGTACAAACAAATCACTTTACTAGGTATAGGAGGGAAGGAAAGTAGTTAATCCATTTACGTAAACTAGGAAATATCGCGATGTTGAATTTGATCATTTTCATTAGGTTTTTGTTTAATCAAAATAGAGTACAGTATTAACAATACAGTAAGTGTTTTTACGCACGAACTGAGCTACCCATGCGAACGTATTCATCATGCAGTGTATATTATACTGTCTACAGCACATTAGCGTACGATATAGAGAATGAAGTTAAATTGAAAAATAATCATAATATGGATATTTAAACACATTTTTGAAAATGGTGGCCGTTCATTTCGATACAGGCTTCAGTTCTAATGTGCATATTATCGTACTATAGACTATTGTACCTAATTCCAATTACCAGTTTCGTTCTTCGTACTAGTAACTCATGTTGAAATAATTCTGTACCTACTCTGTAAAAGAGTACCTTACGTACTGTAAATTCAATCTTCACTTCTGCCCGATCCGAAAAGATAAAATTACTCAGACATGCTATCTACTGTCCGTCTAAGTGGTTATGTCGTAGGGTCGTGGAAAGGGAGGAAATCACGTGATAGTTAATTACTTAACGAGACCCTTTTATTTAAGTTATTTTAAACAGTTGTATAATATTACATAGACGTCCAATTCCTAATAGAAATTAATGTTCTCAGAAAAGAGCTAAGACAGCCCAGCCATTAACTGGCGAATAAAAGCTGGTGGGGGAAACCGGGATATGATTCAATATTGAAAGCTCTTTCGTCACTGAAAAACGCGAACATATTTTTGGAACGTACTGTTTACTATGACCGTAAGGCTACTGTGACTGTATATGTGGTCTTGGATCTGTGTGGAGGATGGTTGAACTTCATTAGTAGAAGGGATGGGAGTGAAGTACATTAAAAAACTCAAGTACAATAAAAATTGAAGTAAAAATAAAATTATGTCACTGTATTTTTCCCTCTACTTTACAAAGGCTTTCGGAATGGTGCCTCTCGCTCTGAAGAAGAGACCGGTATACTTCGCACGAAAACATGACGACCTTCCCTCATACCCTTCACCAGTTAACTGCAGGCACGCGCAAGGGATAAACCCTTAGCCGAGTTGCCAGTTCTTGAAGTCATTGTGATTTGCGAACGTTTTTGAAACTGTGTTCCGTGAAACCGCGATTTTCAGCGAGACTATATTATCTTTGTAAATATACCTTAATTTATAATTACTGAAACAAAATTGGTATAAAAATGAACAAACTTATTTTTAAAACACTTTATATTTATATTTTCACTAACATGTTTTGCCTAAATAAACAAGGTAATGCAGAATTATATAATAAGTGTTAAATTCTCATGTTATTGAAGTTCCAGAATTTTATATTTAATTAAGGATGTTGCGCTGGTAAAATTTTCGAAAACTGTGATCATTGAATAGCAATTTATAGTACAAGAGAGTAAAATTAGATTTTGGGTGATAATTTCCACGAGCGCATAAAATCTGTTTACTCTGGTATGCTATACGATATTTTATTCATTACTGTTTAATTTTAAATTGTAGGTCTTTTCTTTGTAATGTATTGTTGGCGAAGAAGTTCATATATATTCATTTTAATTAATGCTAATATGTTGGTTGTTACGTAGAGAGTGATTTATAACATTTAATTCACTGCTGTAAGTTAGAAAACCTTTAAGCACTGCTGTGAATAACGTCATTATTTAGGTTGCTAAGGACGGTGAAATAAAGTCCAGTTTAGATACCAGTCATGGATAAATGTATTCCTTTTACATCATTATTTCATAACACGAAAATCATATTAAAGCACAAAAGAATATATTTGTTTCTCTGCCAGTTTAGTTGCCGATTCGATGCAAATTTTCTGTAGGCCTAAGGAACGTTATACGAAATATGATTGAATTAATTAAGGGAGCATGTACACTTTTTATACCTTAAAATTCTGTTATGTAATATATAGGCCTAATATAAAATTTAAATTTCTACACCAACTATTGAAGTTCATTCAGGTAAAACAACCTGAATTAGTTTTTTTAGTTATTTAACGACACTGTATCAATTACTAGGTTATTTAAAATCGATGGGATTGGTGATAGCAACATGGTATTTGACGAGATGAGGCCGAGGATTCGCTATATATTACCTGACATTCGCCTTACTGTTGAGAAAAACCTCGGGAAAAACCCAATCAGATAAATCAGCCAAAGCGGGAACTGAACCCACGCCCGAGTGTAACTTCGGATCGGCAGTCAACTCAGCCAACTGAGCTACGCCAGTGGCTCTGTATTAGTCCTGAAATTATGATTTTTAATGTAAAGTGCGGCATTGGCTATAATAGCTGTTACGTGGAATACGGCATAAGCTTTTTTTTCCTCTTCGCAAACTATATTCCTTAAAAATCCTTTTCCTGGTAATTCCGAAAGTGCTGGATAGAATCGAATGAATTTTTTTCTGCATTATTAAACATAATGTACAAATCAGGCCAGAATATTTCCGCAAGTTTATTTGCTGTTGGCAATATCTCTTTCGCATACTGTTCACATACTGTTCGACGAAGTAAATCACGCATAAAATCATCTTACCGAATTATTTTTTAATTTATTTTCTCTTCAGTTGGTGAACCGTAATTCTTAATTTCTATGCCCCATATATATTTTTTTTTACCAACTCCACCGGTTGCGTCCGCTGTTAAGTGATTAAGATTTGTACTTATCAAACTGCCCCAACTTTCGATTACTCTATGGATAGAATTTCTAACGTTAGACATAATTTTAACACTTCGTTTTCTTAGCTACGCTCCTCTGCAAATAACATATTCTGTTTTCTTCGACGGTGTTATTTGTTCTTGTCATGATCTTCATATGAATCAGGAGGCCTGACTGCTCCAACACTCTTTAATCATGGCCAGAATGAATTAGACATATTAAAGCGCACAACGGTATAAAACAACACGTCGACAAATGTCTAAAAAGACACTGAGAACGGGTGAAACCGAACAGGTAGAGGCAATGACTTACGAGTAAATTTGGCAATGCTGGGATCCATTGTATTTCTGCCACGCGGCTAGGGGTTGAGTAGAGGATGGGGGTTTATGAGGGATTACCAATTCCAAGAACAGAGGCCGTCATGTTTTCGAGCCAAGTATAACTGTGATTTTTTCTATGTTGTATTTCGCCAATAGGTACTGATTCGTAGGCTCGTAGATTTTCTTTTTCTCTTCGTTCACTTCAGATGGTTGAATGGCTGAGATTTCAAATCTGATCGTAGGATCAATTATTTCGGCTGTCTGTTTATTCCTATTTATAGCTATGATATCGATCCTACGATTGCTTCCACCATCAGCAATACTATGAACTTCCTCGTGAACGTTTAGATTTTTGGATCGAAGTGCATCTGCTTGTGAATATTACTGCAGGCGAAAATACTTGAATAAGAGGCCACCGGTGCGGCGTAGTGAAGTCGGCTGAGGCGTTTGCCTGCCAATCCGGAGTTGCGCTCTGGCGTGGGTTCGAATCCCACATGGTTGGTTTTTTATATAGGTTTTCTCCAACAGTAAGGCAAATGTCAGGTAATCTATGTCGAATCGTCAGCCCCATCTCGCCAAATACCATCTCGCTATTACCAATCCCATCGAAGCTAAATAACCTAGAGTTGATACAGCGTCGTTAAATAACCAAAAAAGAAAAGAAGTAAGAGAAAGACCGAGAAGAAAATACAGAGGAATCCCGATTATCCGTCACCCTATTAACCGACTGACGGATTATCCGACTATCTCTCTTTCTTTTTTTTTTTCCTACAGAAACATATGAAGTACTACTTTCCGTTATGTTAGTACGTATTTTTTTTAGAGAGTGTTATTACATGCGTTTTCACTTACACAGTATAGTCTAGTCAACTTCTGTATAAAATGTACTCCAAAATGTCAAAAGAAAACGTGTTGTGCTAAGTATCGAAAAAAGTACAAATAATTGAGTATTTTGGGGAAAGAGAATTTGTGACTCATCTCGCATCAGAATACGAGATTGGTGTTACAATTACGCGCGATTTAATAAAAAATTAAGGATGAGGTGTATGAAGTATGCAAATCTACAACATGAGGCCTCTACTATTCCTATCTTTCCGCTGACAGTCATTACAAGCACTTTTCTTGCCCCTTAAAAACCAGTCGTTGACAACCAGATTTGAATGAGTGAACTTCTGATCCACTACCTTGCAAGTTAAACACAAGATCACGGAGAAAATTACTGAAGTACAAGTATTATTCACTTAATTTACGAAAATATTTTATGATACGGATTATCCGATTTTTCCAATTAACCGTTCAGTTCACCCCCTTCATTACCACTGATAATAGGGGTTCTACTGTACATCAATGGCTTACACAGAAGAATAAAATGTAACAAGTATGAAGGATTATGAGAATAGCAGGGGAATGTGAATGATGGTTGAAGAGATAAGACGTGGCCTACAGAAAGGATTGACTAATAATGCCAGTTTCGAAGAATGTAGGGGAGAGTTGGCTAAAACAAGATGGTACGGCAAAACAGGATACCACATTTATTTCTTAGGAATATGCTGCCACTTTTCAAATGAGGCATTTATTCTCTTCCTACACGCAAGCTCTTCACTGGGAAGTCATTACTTGGTGTGCATTTCCTCGTGTGTGTGTGTGTGTGTGTGTGTGTGTGTGTGGATCAGAATTTAGGAAACGCCTTGTTTCCTAAGATATTTCCTTCATTTTAAAGTGTTCACAACGAGGCATTGAAATTCAACAGCCAATGTGTAACTGCTTCAAATAATTCTATAGTCATTTGTCTTCAATTGTAGTTCATTTGAATTCGATATCTTTCTTCGTAACTATCAAAGCTTCATATTTGAAATTTCAACGCGTGACCTGACAAAAAGAGATACCACACGGTTAGCCAAAACGGGATAGTGTCTTGTTGTTATAAAAAATTCCCCAAGCTCGGTATAAGGTAGAACCAACAAATAATGATAGAAGACGAAGAAAGGCAGGCCAACTCTTCACCTTACAAGAATGAGCTTGCAGTACCTGTGGCAAGGCAGCAAAAATGGTAAAAAAATTGAACTTTAAGAAATCGGCAATAGGCATAAGTGTGGCAATAATTTTTCTGTGGAAAACAAAGAGTCGAAAAGCAATTGAAGAAAAGTCAGGCCCACTGATCCCTTAAGCAGCTCTGAGGAAATGGAAAACGAGGACAAAGGGGAGGCATGTATTTATTGCAACGACCTCTATTCCAATTCAAAATCGGAAGAGTGGTGGATCCAGTGTGCCCAATGTCAAGAGTGGACTCACGAGGAGTGTAGTGGTATATATGTAGAAGATTGTGATGAATTCATATGCGCTTTTTGTAAATTAACATTTCTCAATTTAAATATTTATAATAATTAATAACAATATAATGTACAAAAAATTGACATGGAAATAATTTTTGGTCATACTCATGTTTGTGTGTAATTTTTGTGACTTATTCATTAGTATTATAATAATTTCAATTGACTTATATAACTATCCCCTTTTATCCAACCAGTTTGGAAAAACGGGACACTTGCACAACTTTCAATAAACATATTTTATTCTTAAGCATTGCGGTAGAGAGAAAATTTCCAAATCACTTATTAAAATACATTCCTTAAGGGACTCATCTATACTAATAATAAATCTGTAGCCGAAATTTTTCTGGTAATTTTCGATTTTCCCAAAATAATTGATCCTAACATATATAATTAACCGCCCTGAAACCGAAAATCGCTTTTTTGAATTTTTTGTTTGTATGTCTGTCTGTCTGGATGTTTGTTACCTTTTCACGCGATAATGGCTAAACCGATTTATATGAAAATTGGAATATAAATTAAGTTCGTTGTAACTTAGAATTTAGGCTATATGGCATTCAATATATTCTATTTAAAAGGGGGGATTATAAGGAGGCTTGAATTAAATAAATCGAAATATCTCCCTTATTATTAATTGTCATGAAAAATATTACATAACAAAAGTTTCTTTAAAAATAATTTCCGATAAGTTTTATTCTATGCAAACGTTTGATAGGACCGATATTTATTGAGATAAATGAGTTTCAAAATCACAATAACAACGCCATTTAAGGCGATGTAATAAAATAAAAAAACAAATGACTTCGTCTATAAGGGGCCTTGGACAACAACAATCGAAAGCTATGAAACATAGCCTAGAGAGAATGTTTCTGTGTTTGTATGAAGTAATATCGGAAGCTAAATTAACCGAATTGTGTAATTATTAATTCACCATTGGAAAGTGTAGTTTCTCTAGATGGACATAATGCTATAATGTTATTACAGTAACTTCTGAGTGAATCGAGGACAGGTAAGATTAAAATAGCTTCTTATGCACAGAAAACTTGATAGGATATTCTGTACATTCGTTTCCGATATTTCCTAAAATAATTTTTATGACCGAATGAGTAGTCTCTGGATCAAAATGATCGCATTTTAATTTTTTTAATACAATTTAAGTTAAGTAACATAATAAACGATATATTCTTCTATCAAATACGAATGTTTCCTGGATCAAGTGTCCTATTTTAATTATGTAATTACTTTATATTTATTTCTAACGGGTGCAGCGGAGCGCACGGGTACGGCTAGTAAACAATAATTGTTTCTTATTACTCTCAGAGATCTGGAAGATATTAGCTATTTCGCGCTAAGTATCTTGTTTTGGCCAACTCTCCCTTACAATATACGATACACAAACTCATTCATTTGTCTAACGAAGTGAGTTCGATTAAAATCATGAGTGAGAATATCAATATACTTAAGTGCTGATTATCTTGAGTACGTTTTGTAAGAAGCTCAATGTTAATTCTACCGTGTGACGAGTGTGTGCAGGAAGGGAATCGCTCAGTTATTCCACAATGCGACGTATATTTCAGAAAAGTGAATTTGAATCCATCATGAAAATATTCTACTTTTGTTCAAAAGCTCTTGGGATAATACCTTTCAAGTATGTTGGTAACAAAGACTCTTTTCAACTGAAAATATCTACATCATCAACAATGTGGACACTCTCCACGTTCACATTGTTTCTCACAACATTCATAAACGAATTGATATCGGAGATAGAAATTATTGATATAACGTCCATGTACGACTTACTCGGGATTCTGATGAGGTTAAATGGAACTTTATGTTACGTGGTATCAGTAATTGGGTACTGGTACAATAGGAAGAAACTACATCTAGTATTAAAACAATTGTTTATTTTAGACTACACTCTAAAACCGAACAACGGCAAGAGGGCAAAGTTTGTATGTGCTCAGCTATTCCTGGCATTTCTCATAATGACATCGTCCGTAACGTACTACACACTTAAAAATCAGGTGGTGATATATTCTAGTTTGGTAATCATACCTATCGGGTTTTCGGTGTCAATCGTGTACCTTAATTTTGTGAGCTTCGTCCTGCTACTCAAGAAATACTTGGAGCACATGAACAGCGTGCTCCGAGGCCCAGTCACAAGATCTTCAGTGGCATTACTGGCATATCTATATGACGTCATAGGCGAGACAGCTGAGCTGCTGAACTCCGTGTACTCGATCTTCACCGTGGTTTACGTGACCTGTCTCCTAACCTCGTTGCTGTACTCAATTTTCTTCAACGTGGCCAAATCAGTGGGTTTCAAATCACCGGAAATATACTTCAGTATAAATATTATTCTCTTCTACTTCGTACTGATGTTGCTGTATCTAGTGAAATCCTGTCATGCATGTGCTTCCGAGGTAAGTGATACATAGAAATAGAATCCTACACTTTAGTTGCAGAAACCTGCAAAAAAGTATTCTCATTAATCCACTCGTTTAGGCGACTGAAAAATTTTCTACCCTTTTCCATGAAAAAAAAAATGTTAGTGCAAACACTCGTGATGCCCCACTTCGATTACTGTGATATTCTGCTTACTGACCTAAGCGTTACTTCGGCGCAGAGACTACAAAGTGTTCATAATATGTGCGTCCGTTTCGTCTGCAATATTCGCCGGGCTGATCACGTAACACCATCCCTCGAAATGTTGTCCTGGCTCCGTCTAGAAGATCGTAGGAAAATCCACTGTCTTTCCCTTCTCTTTCACATATTGCATTTCTCCACTCCTGTCTATCTTGCGTCTCGTTTTAAAAAATTATGCGCCCATCATAACCTAGACACACGATCACAACACTCCTCAATATTATCCATTCCCTCCCACCGAACATCCTCATAATCATCTTCTTTCACTGTGGCTGTTCCTCGACTTTGGAATTCCCTACCGAGTAATGTCAGGGACTGTCAGACATCAAACCAATTTAAGAATAGGCTAACGAAATATTTTTCTAACAATTCTTGTTAACAATAATAGCTGTTTCAGGTTTCTCAATGTTTAATGGTTATATAGGCTATATCACAGAATAAATATTTAAATTATCTCATTATTATTATTATTATTATTACTATTATTATTATTATTATTATTATTATTATTATTATTATTATTATTATAACTATTTCTTACCAATGTTTATTATTGTCACACTAACGTTAGTTATCCAACTTTCATTATTTACTTTCATGTTGTTTTATGATCTAGATAGTAATGTAATAACTATGTAAGCAATTGTATTCAATTAGAATTAGAGACTGGCTGGGCGGAAGAGAAGGCCTACTGGCCTTAGCTCTGCCAGATTAAATAAATAAATAAATAAGTAAATAAATAAATAAGTAAATAAATAATAATAATAATAATAATAATAATACTTACTTACTTACAAATGGTTTTAAGGAACCCGAAGGTTCATTGCTGCCCTCACATAAGCCCGCCATCGGTCCCTATCCTGTGCAAGAATAATCCAGTCTCTATCATCATATCCCACCTCCCTCAAATCCATTTTAATATTATCCTCCCATCTACGTCTCGGCCTCCCTAAAGGTCTTTTTCCCTCCGGTCTCCCAACTAACACTCTATATGCATTTCTGGATTCGCCCATACGTGCTACATGCCCTGCCCATCTCAAACGTCTGGATTTTAAGTTCATAATTATGTCAGGTGAAGAATACAATACGTGCAGTTCTGTGTTGTGTAACTTTCTCCATTCTCCTGTAACTTCATCCCGCTTAGCCCCAAATATTTTCCTAAGCACCTTATTCTCAAATACCCTTAACCTATGTTCCTCTCTCAGAGTGAGAGTCCAAGTTTCACAACCATACAGAACAACAGGTAATATAACTGTTTTATAAATTCTAACTTTCAGATTTTTGGACAGCAGACTGGATGACAAGAGCTTCTCAACCGAATAATAACACGCATTTCCCATATTTATTCTGTGTTTAATTTCCTCCCGAGTGTCATTTATATTTGTTACTGTTGCTCCAAGATATTTGAATTTTTCCAACTCTTCGAAGGATAAATCTCCAATTTTTATATTTCCATTTCGTACAATATTCTGGTCACGAGACATAATAATAATAATAATAATAATAATAATAATAATAATAATAATAGTTAAGGAGGTGCTCCATTACGAAATAGCAAAATATGAACGAAAAATGCTTTTTAAGATCAGTTGTTCTGAAGTTTACTCTTCCGATATTGGAAATAACAAATATATCTGACTGCCGTATCGCGGTACCTGACTCCCGGGCGACATTTTGGAGCATAATTTGATAAAATGCTGCTTACAATGAGAGAATCAGAAATTGATTGTGAAACCTACCTTACAGTAAATGTTAAAAGTGTCGTCCTTCCGCAGATATATTTTAGTATTTTATTTTTTTTTTTTTTAGTATTTATTTATTTAACCTGGTAGAGATAAGGCCGTCAGGCCTTCTCTGCCCCTCTATAAAACCTTGGTATTGCGAAAATATGTTGTCACTCATTCGTTCAAGATCATCAACTGAAATTCTTCTTATTTCATGCTTAATATTGGCCTGCAGTTCCTGAAATTATATTGTCACTCGCCTCAGCTCATCAACTGAGGTTCTTATTTCATGCTGAATATCAGTATGAACAACCCCATTAATGAAAATCCTCTTCTGTCAACTCCTAAAGAAACGGCGTTAAGATTCTTCTCACGATATAATATGAAATACTGAACCTATTATTCTCCTGGCACTTATCTCACAACACACACAGATTCCTGATCGTAATGAGGGTTTCTGGGGAGGAAAGGAAGTGGTATCATTTTCGAGGTTCAGGCCTGTCTTCGGACAGTTAACTAAAAAAAAAAAAAAAAGCAAAACTATAAACAAAAACAAAAACAAAAACAAAAAGAAAAACAAGAATGGGGGTTTCATGCAAAATTTCATGTTTTTCGGGTGACCTATAGCAACAATTTTGTGAGTTCACATGCCCATTTAGAAGAAACCAATATTTATCTGTGAAGAAAAGGAGCTGTGGATCAATTTCAACTCTGTGTTCAGAAACTAACTACAATAACGTACTCTTTGAACCGGATCACTTTCTTGGAAGTACGTGTGTGTATTTTGTGTTGCTGAGCCCAGACTTGTGAGTGACAACATACTGTAGGCTATTCTCGCGATTTGAAGGTTGTATAACGAGAGAAAGAAAGACACTTTAAACATCTACTGCAAGACTAATTTCATAATCAATTTCTGCTTTCGCCGTTGTAGGGAGCATACATACACACATACGTATGTAAATAAATAAATAAATAAATAAATAAATAAATAAATAAATAAATAAATAAATAAATAAATAAATAAAATATAAACTTCGATATTTGACGCAAAAAGTTAAATATTGTCAAAAATACTTTAAATACTGTTATATTCACTATTTCACAATTTCTTTTAGGGTCACTGATAGGTTTATGAATTATTACTTCGTAACAGCGGGATTGGGTCTTCTTAACGTCACACGTTTGGGAGAGTGAAGGAGTGAAAATGAGACCTACCAGCAACAGTATTGCCATATTCTTAACATTCTTTTGTCATTTATTGTTCGACAACTCACTGCTGGGTGAATTCAGTTACCTTGAAACTTCATTCAACCATAAATATTTCTAAGGAAAGGAAGTCCAAAGTAAATAACCAAACGCAAACAAAATCTCTTGCCATTATTGGCACAAAACATGTCAATAATACTTCGATAACTGTTAAAACAATAATTAACATGATCAGAACCTAGTAATGAGGTATATTGAGGACATTTCTTAACATTAACGTCTAATGTATAACGTTAACGTCTAATATATATTTAAAGTTTAGAGTTAATGTTAAAAATGTCCTCAATACACCTCATTACTACTGACATGAACTGTATCTTTGTTCGCAGTCAATAGTGTGTAATTTTATAATTATTCGTTCTTTGATACCATTTGTTAAGCTTGTTATGTGTAACATTCAAACAGCTGTATCTGAACATCTATTGAAATATGGACGCATAATCCATGCTACTATTCCCTAAAATATTTACTATTCGTCCTAAATCATCTTAATAGCGATAGAGATCCATTAGAAATAATAAAATTATACTTTAAATTAAAACAATAACGGGGTTAATTAAACAAGTCTCTATTAATAAAAAATAGTTACGAAACTACCGCCATCTAAACAACCAAATGAGGAAACAAAAACTTACCGAAAGACTATAAAAAATATATGGTTTATTTAACGACGCTCGCAACTGCAGAGGTTATATCAGCGTTGCCGGTGTATCGGAATTTTGTCCCGCAGGAGTTCTTTTAAATGCCAGTAAATCTACTGGCATGAGCCTGTCACACTTAAACACACTTAATTGCCATCGACCTAGGACGGGATCGAAACCCGCAACCTCGAGCACAGAAGGCCAGCGCTATACCGACTACGCTACCGAGGCCGACTAAAATGCTTTATCTGGAGTGTATTATCATACGGAAGAGGAAGGACAGAAATTGAAACGCAAGAAATTAGACTTTTAAAAGTAGCAAAATTTCGGATTTGAATTTTAAAATTCAGCTGGAGAGATAATGTGACACATAATTAATATTTAAATATGGTGAACGAAAATATGACAATAATGAAGTAATTAGTGAAAAAAAATAATTGGGCATACATTAAAATTAACATTTGGGAGAATATGTCGGAGGTGAAAATATTTGGTAAGAAAGGGAAGGAAAACAGAAAAGAAAATAATGGCAAGTATGCACGGCGGAAGAAGGCATAACAACTATAAAGTATTTATGACAATAGCAGATGAAAGAGGACCATAGTAGAAGCGATAAGATGAAGTGTCTAAAATTAATTGGCTAATAGCGTCAGTTTCAAAGAGTGTACATCCGATACACAAATTCATTCATTTCTCTAATAAATTAAGTTCGATTAAAATCATTAGCGTGGATACCAACAACCTATATACAGTACAAGCGTTGATAATTTGAGTGCGTTTTGTGAGGAGCTCAGTGCTAATATTGAACTGTAACGAGTGTGTTCAGGAAGGGAATCACTTAGTTATTCTACAATGGGGCAGATATTTCAGAAAAGTGAATTGGAATCCATCATGAAAATATTCTACTTTTGTTCAAAAGCTCTTGGAATAATGCCTTACACATATGTAGGCAGCAAGGATTCGCTTCAACTGAAAACAACTGCATCATCCATAATGTGGAATCTCAGCATCTTCACGTTGTGTCTTACTATATCGATAAACGAATTAATATCGGAGATCGAAATTATTGATACAGCGTCAATGTACGACTTCCTCGGTGTACTGATGAGGTCAAATTTTCTTGTCTGTTACTGTGCATTAATCATTGAATTTTGGTTCAATAGAAAGAAGCTACAGTTAGCTTTACAACAAATGATTATTTTGGATTATGCTTTAAAACCTAAACGCGGCTACAGAGCAATGTTCATCTGTGCTCAGTTACTCCTGGAATTCATTGTGATATCATCGTCTGTAACATATGTCCGCTTAAAAAGCGGGATGGCACTAAGATCTTCTTTCATAAATATACCTATCACGTTTTCGATATCAATAGTATATCTCCAGTTTGTAACCTTCGTCCAGCTTCTCAAGAAATACTTGGAGCACATAAACCTCGTGCTCCGAGGCCCTGTCACAAGGTCTTCAGTGGCAATGCTGGTATATCTGTATGACCTCACAGGCGAGGCGGTCCAGGGGCTGAACTCGGTGTATTCCGTCTTCACCTTGCTGTACCTGGCCTGTCTTCTATTCTCTTTGCTGTACTCAATGTTCTTCAACGTGGCCAAGTCAGTGGGTTTCAATTCGTCGGAAATGTACCTCTCCATGTATCTGCTTCTCTTCCACTTCTTATTCACGTTGCTGTATCTAGTGAATTCCTGTCATTCATGTGTTTCCGAGGTAAGTGTTACATGGAAATAGAATCGTGGAGTCTAGTTAAGGAGTTATTCAATATGGAAAGCGAAATATGAACGAAAAATCTTACCTTTTAGAATGACAAAAGGTGTGTGTGTGTGTGTGTATGTATATATATTAATACAGGATCCTTAATATATATGGCTGCCGTAGCACGGGATTTGACTCGCGGGCGACAGTTCAACAGACAGAAATCAACAGGAGACAAGTCTGGGGATTTTCGTTGCCGATGCACTTGACTACCAAGGCCGATCCATCGTTTGGGAAATGTGAGATTTAGGTGATGTTTTACCTGACAGCTAAAATGTACAGGTAGGTAGAGGGGCAGAGAAGGCCTGATGGCCTTATCTCTACATGGTTAAATAAATAAATAAATAGATAAATATATAAATAGATAATAAATAAATAAATAAATAAACGAAAGAACGAACGAACAAACAAACAAACAAGCAAAGAAAGAAAGAAAGAAAGAAAGAAACAAACAAACAAACAAATTATAAATAAATAAATAAATAAATAAATAAATAAATAAATAAATAAATAAATAAATAAATAAATAAATAAATAAATAAATAAATAAATAAATAAATAAATACAACGGTTCCGTTATGCTGGAGGATCATGCGCTTCCTTGTAGCCAAGGGAACTATACATACCTAGAGGTATTTCTCTACATCCATTATGAAAAGTGCTGTCGTCAGACGATTTAGAAAAACGACATATTTTATATCTTTGTACATAATGATTTATCGATCCATCATACTATTTCTAAGGCTTTTTATGCGTAACACTCATTTATTTATTTTATTGGGTTATTTTACGACGCTGTATCAACATCTAGGTTATTTGGCGTCTGAATGAAATGAAGGTGATAATGCCGGTGAAATGAGTCCGGGGTCCAGCACCGAAAGTTACCCAGCATTTGCTCATATTGGGTTGAGGGAAAACCCCGGAAAAAACCTCAACCAGGTAACTTGCCTCGACCGGGATTCGAACCCGGGCCACCTGGTTTCGCTGCCAAACGCGCTGACCGTTACTCCACAAGTGTGGACCGTAACATTGAAATAGCTGTATTTCCACACGGACTAAAATTTTAACAGTTTATTTGAACTTTTTCTCATAATAGTCCATAGTACCATCTCCTAAAATATTTACAATTCGTCATAAATAATCTTGTATGTTATCTTAATACCGACCGATACAATTTCATTAACCATAACAATAAAATTGTACTTTGAATTAAAATAATAGCGGGTTTAATTAAATGAGTCTTTAACAATAAAAACTGTGACTCACCAACCGACAGATAAACGAGCAAATAAGGAAAGAAAGACTTATCAAAATTCTTTATCTGGAGTGCATTATTATACGAAGGCGAGAGTTCTCAAATTGTAAAATGAAAGAATAGACGTTTAGAAGAAGGGAAATTTCCGACTTGAATTTAAAAATTCTGCCCGTCAGATAAAGTGAAAAATATATTGAAAATTTAAATGGATTACTGAAAATAAATATGAGAATCATGAAGTAATTAGAGAATAGTACATTATGCAACGATCATATAATGGTAGTAATTAAGACGCGAGTATGTTTGTTTATGAAACGAGCGCAAGCGAGTTTCATAATTTTCATACGAGCGTCTTAATTACCATTATAGGCAAGTTTCATACGACTTTTTATGCTCGACTATATTTCTAACTTGAAATTAATAGTAAGTATTCATGTTATGGTTATCGAAGTGAGGAGCGGAACTGACCTTCTATATTGTGAGATGTGCGCAGACGCGAAAGTATTGATTTTTTCCGAGGGACGAATGTCATTGACCTTGATATAATCTAGAGAATAGCATGAACATTAATCTTGATATAACCTGGAAATTGATTCAGAATTGAAAAACGAAATGACAAATTGAATTTATTTGAATATTATTTATAATTAACGCTAATTATTATAGTAACAGAACATAACCTTCTGCGAAAGTATTGGATTTCCAACCTCCGTGACGTTTTGCTAGTTGTCTTTCGATTGCATATCCGAGAATAATCGATACTTGCGCTTTTATAATGCTACAATGGTGATTTCTCATTGGCTGAACAACTGAACTATAAGGAATAGGTGTACTTTAATGAGGTGCATTAAAGGGCTACTACCAGGTGTATAATTAGCCTACTACATTTCGGCATGGTCGAGCCTAAAAAAATTTAAATGGCCATACAATAAAAATTAGAATATGTCGGAGGTGAAAATACTTGATAAGAAAGGATAGAAGATAGAGAAGGAAATACATCAAAGTCACGCATAGAAAAATAAAATATAACAGCTATACAGACTTTATAACAATAACAGATGAAAGAGGAACATGACTGAAGCATTTAGAATTAATTGATTAATAATGTCAGTTCCGGAGAGCCTACATACCATACACAAACTAATTCATTTCTCTGATGAATTAAATTCCATTAAAATCAATAGAGAGAATATGAAAACAGTCTATTATATAAGTGCTGACACTGTGAGTGCGTTCTGTGAGAAGCTCAAAGTTTTAATTATTACTTGTGACGATTGTCTTCAGGAAGGGAATTGCCCAGTTATTCCACAATGGGGCAGATATTTCAGAAAAGTGAAATAGAAACCATCATGAAAATATTCTACCTCTGTTCAAAAGCTCTTGGAATAATACCATACACATGTATTAGCAGCAAAGATTCATTTCAACTGAAAACATCTGCATCATCCGTTATGTGGAATCTCATTACGTTCACGTTGTTTCTCACTATGTTCATAAACGTGTTCATATCGCAGATTCAAATAATGGACACAGCGTCAATGTACGACTTACTCGGTTTAGTCATGTGGTCAAATATTGCTATCTCTTACTGTGCGTTAATAATTGCATTTTGGTTGAATAGAAAGAAACTACAATCCGCATTACAACAATTGATTATTTTGGATTATGCTTTAAAACCTAAACACGGTTACAGAGCAACGTTTATCTGTGCTCAGATACTCCTGATATTCGTTATGATATCCTCGTCTATAACGTATTTCTGCATAAAAAGTGAGTTGGCGACAACATCTTCTTGGATATTCATACCTATCGCGTTTTCGACATCCATAGTATATCTCCAGTTTGTAACCTTCGTCCAGCTGCTCAAGAAATACTTGGAGCACATGAACCTCGTGCTCCGAGGCCCTGTCACAAGGTCCTCAGTGTCACTGCTGGCATATCTGTATGACCTCACAGGCGAGGCGGGCCAGCTCCTGAACTCTGTGTACTCCGTCTCCATCTTGCTTTACGTGGCCTGTCTTCTAATCTCGTTGGTGTACTCAATTTTCTTCAATGTGGCCAAGTCAGTGGGTTTCAAATCGTCGGAAATGTACCTCTCCATGTATCTGATTCTCTTCCACTTCTTATTGACGTTGCTGTATCTAGTGAATTCCTGTCATTCATGTGTTTCCGAGGTAAGTGATGCATGCAGATGGAAAAGTCAAGTGTATTTAAGGCCATTCTCAATTACGAGTAGGGAAATATGAACGAAAAATTCTTACCTTTTAGAACGACAAACCTTGTATGTGTGTATAGGGTAAACTAGGGTCTGTTGGACAGTCGGGCATGTTGGACACTCCGTACTTTAACGTGTTACCACGCCACTTGTGGGCACCACATTCTGCTAGAAGTCAATGACGGAAGTAGCCCCACTCGTGCCTACTTCCGTAATTGACTTCTAGCAGAGTGTGGTGCCCACAAGTGGCGAGGTAACACGTTAAAGTACGGAGTGTCCAACATGCCCGACTGTCCAACAGACCCTAGTTTACCCTATATGTACATACTGTATAGGAAATTGTTATGTTCCTATGAAGCATTGGCAACATCACGGCTGCTGCAATAACTCTAAACAAACGCGGTCTGCACTCCTTACCTTCCCCTCCCCCTCTTCTGTACTCACAAGCAAACGTTGTGATGGGGGCAGATAAAAAAGTTAAATTTTTTTCTTCCATCATGTTAATAATGTCAAAAGACGTGCTTATACAAATTTTGGCCACTCGACCGCAATTACGAGACCGTCCAGAAAGTGTTTTTCCTGGGGCCGTTTATAGAAAAAAACACAATTGCATGGAAATATTTATTGAAACAGATACAGCAATTGTTGCGCTATTTGCCAACATATCCCCCACTGGAATTGAGACATTTGTCATACGATGGGATCAATTTTTGTGTCGTAGAAGTCAGCCGTCTCAGATCGAGACCAGCGTTCGACTGCGTCCGCAGTTCACTCTGTCGATCCCATGATATGAGAAATGTCTCAGATTCGATGGAAAATGTGTTGAAAAATTGCTCAACAATTGCTGTGTCGGTTCCAATGAATTTGTCCAATGAAATTATACTTTATTTTTTGTGTTAACGGCTCCTGGCGAACTTATTTTTTTACGGCCCTCGTAATTGCGGTCGAGTGGCCAAAATTTGTAAAACTACTTCTTTTCACATTATTAACATGGTGGAAGAAAAAAAATTATCTGCCCTCATCAGAACGTTTGCTTGTCAGTCGGTATCACGAGACACGAGCTGCATTACAAGATTTATTTAAATGATTTTCGCTATTATTCAATTTAAATTCACGGCTAAACAGTTTAATTAGCAAAAAAGATACAATAGATTAACTTTTCAGATTTGTTTTACCTATTTGCTTGTATAGCAATCAGGCATTTCTCTCGGGCCATTACCGCAATGGAGCGCTGCAAACATTGGGCAAGGATTATTTTTTCCTTCTTAACTGTGCTTCATCAAAGGAAAAATGTAATAGAAATGTCTTCTCTTAAATTTTGGTGCAGAGGTTAACATCCTCTCTGTATATGGCTGCCGTAGCACGAGATCTGATTCGCGATCGACAGGTCGAGCATGAGCCGGTTAAGTGCTGTCTACAAGGGCGGAAGCACATGTTGAAAGTGTCGTCGTTCCGCTCGTATACAAGCTTGATATCGCGACAATTATGTTATTACTCATTCGTCTAAGTTCATCAGCGGAAATTATTCTTATGTCATGCTGAATTTTAGTCTCGAGGTCCTCTAATGTGTGTAGATTCGTGCAAAACACTTGAGGCGTTCCGTAAGAGAAGGGCGAGCCCGCCAAAGGTCGAATTTTGCGTTTTCTACACCTCCAAATATTTAAGACACATATCTGCAACAGAAGCCTGGCAGACGTTGGCCAGCTCGTCCTTACTACATCGAAATTATCATCGTTTGTAAGGTTGGAGGAACTGCGTAGCCTGTGACAGGTTCGTAATATTCATATTACTCCGTACGAGAAGGGCGAATACGCCACTCCGCCTGAAGGCGCGCCATTCATTGTCTCAGTGTTGTTGTAACCACACAGACGAGTATAACCGTAGTCCGGAATTACGTGTATTTATGACCATTGTAATAGTTTATTATGAGTAACAGTGACAGTGATAATCAACCAGGCATATCTGGTTATTACAGGAAACGTCAAAGGCATGTTGAAAAATGTAAAAACGTACAAGCAAAGACTAAAAGGAACAAAGGTGAATCGTAATTAGTACGAAAACATCTCGACATGTACAAACTCGTGGTATAGGCCCGCCATGTACTTTGGATGCTTCAACGCATTAGGTATGGAGAAAATACAACCTGTATTTCGTAATTTCTGGGAGTTGGGTGATTATGACTCCAGAATGCCTATATTTCTAAGCTCGTAACCAGTGTTGATGTGAACAGATGTCGCATTAAGAACAGGCCGACATCTCTCAGCTGGTTTTCCCAAAGAGATATGTCACGCCAATGAAGCTCACTTCTGAGAAATTAAAGGATTTGAAATCTCTCCTTATCTATGTGCCACAGAACGTTTCTGGACGCCGCGATCGGCAAACAAAACGTGCAACTAGCAGTGACTAACTCAGAGGAACATCTTCATGAAGATGTTGTAATGGATTATTAGCGCCTCTGTTCCCAGAACAAGTGAAATCACTTTTAATAGCAAGGATAATAACACGACAGGCATCTACTTATTTTTGTTTATTAATAATTTCAAACACTTTTTAAATGTTACATCACAGTGCGATTAAGTGTTTTTATTTATTATTATTATTATTATTATTATTATTATTATTATTATTATTATTATTATTATTATAAGGCAATAGAACAAGTTTCAAAATTCAATTTCCCAGGTTGCGAAATAACATGCACAACAGAAACAGATATAAATAATAAGTTAAACAAGTTTAATTATATAACAGGAACCTTGAAAAATAAAGCCAGAAAAGACTCCTTAATAAAATTATACAAGACGATGGCAGTTCCTACAATTACTTATGGATCCGAAACATGGACAATGACGGCACAACATATAACTAGAATACAAGCTGTTGAAATGAAATTCCTCAGGCCAATAGCAGGATATCAAAGAACAGACAAAAAACACAATACAGAAATAAGACAACTAAACGTAGAGGAACTAAATACAACAATAGTGAAATACAGAACAAGTTGGGAAAACCACCTAACAAGGATGACGGACAATAGAATACCAAAAGCAGCATACAATTACTCACCACGAGGAAAAAGACACTTAGGAAGACCTAAGAAAAGATGGAGGCAGCAACAATTTGGAGCCGGAACAGGCTAATGGAAGGCCTAAACCGTGATGTAGAAGAAGAAGAAGATTATTATTATTATTATTATTATTATTATTATTATTATTATTATTATTAATGTCTGCCACTATTGAGTTCATTCTACGCCCTTTGCTCTTTCTAATACACTGTTTTCAAGTTATTCCCATAATATTGATGAGTTTATAATGTCATCAATGATCACTATTAAGTTGGAATATTAAATTGGACGTTTAATTGCAATTTTCAATAAAAGTATTCGCTTTTCAATGTACAAAGTAATCATCATTATTTACAGACGTGTCCTTGGCGGCTTCGCCCTTATCTCGTTTACAGGTAAAATACTTTGAACATCGATTATCTCTACAGGTACAATTGGCGGGTTCGCCCTTCTCTTACGGAACGCCTTACTTTGTCTTTGAAACTACCCCAGAATTACGATTTCAATAATTGAAGCGTCGGCTGGAACAACGTTGTAAGTTACAAAATTTTCATTCGGCGTGTTTCCGTGTAATAATGTTGTATGTCATGTTACCTTGCTATACTCTTTGGCTTGCAACTGTCCATCAATGCAGTACGTGAAATTTGTCCACTCAAAAATTTGCTACTCCATAAGAACAACGTTGTACGTGTACACATTTTTGCAGCTCCTGTAAATTTTATCAAATGTAACTTATAACGTTGTTCCAGCCGACGCTTCAAATTATACCTTTACGGAACCAACATCAGACCTTATTATCCATCGTCAGCGTACGTTTTTCTATTCATCGTCTTCCTCCTTGTCAGTTTCTCGTCTATGGAACTCCTTACCTCGTGATGTCAAGGATTGCCAAAAGGTTAATCAATTTACATCAGGAGTTAAAAATCACACATATTACATGGTATTGACTTGTGAATGTTACCCCGTTTCTTGTAGGTTATTCTGTCTGTTTATATAAAATGTCATTTAGATCTGCATAAAGTAGAATTGGGATATAAATTGTAAATTACTTAATCATCTATAATGTTTAGTAAATATTTCTTTATATGAAAGCTCCTTATTTAGCTACACAATGATAATATATTTAATTACTATTAATATTATTATTATTATTATTATTATTATTATTATTATTATCATTATCATTTTGTATGCATATTTCACTTATGGTAGTGTGGAAGAAAAGCCCTCATGGCCTTAAGTCTGCCAGAGTGGATGAATGAACAATCGAATGTACGAATAAATCTATGAATGAATAAAAGAATAAACGAACGAATGAATGAATAGACAATTATCGAACGACAAACAAAAAACAAAAAAAAAGACAAAACAAACAAAACAAATAAATAAATAAATAAATAAATAAATAAATAAATAAATAAATAAATAAATAAATAAATAAATAAATAAATAAATAAATAAATAAATAAATAAATAAATAAATAAATAAATAAATAAATAATATATTTGCCACGAAAAAAAATTGGTTTTTTATCACTCTCATTTGTAAAATATGACAACGTTACATGTGGTAAAATATGCATCTATGTGATCAACATAAACCATCACATCATATTAAAAAAATAACTAGAATGATTGTGTTTAATTTAGCTTAAGTTTGTAAACACGAAACCAGGATAAAAATACTATATGATTTGTCATGGAAAGCCGAGCCCTAATAATAACAGACATGAAAAGTAAAACATGAATTTATTTACTTCTTATTTATTTATTTATTCATTTACCAACTTCTAATTCATTCATTCATTCATTCATTCATTCATTCATTCATTCATTCATTCATTCATTCATTCATTCATTCATTCATTCATTCATTCCTCCATTCATTCATTCATTCCTTCATTCCTTCATTCCTTCCTTCATTCATGCATTCCTTCCTTCATTCATTCATGCATTCCTTCATTCCTTCATTCATGCACTCCTTCATTCATTCATTCATTCCTGCATTCCTTCATTCATTCATTCATTCATTCATTCATTCATTCATTCCTTCATTCATTCATTCATTCCTTCATTCCTTCATTCCTTCCTTCCTTCATTCATGCATTCCTTCCTTCATTCATTCATGCATTCCTTCATTCATTCATTCATTCATTCATTCATTCATTCATTCCTTCCTTCATTCATTCATGCATTCCTTCCTTCATTCCTTCCTTCATTCATGCATTCCTTCCTTCATTCATTCATGCATTCCTTCCTTCATTCATTCATTCATTCCTTCATTCCTTCCTTCATTCATGCATTCCTTCCTTCATTCATTCATTCATTCCTTCCTTCATTCATTCATTCCTTCCTTCATTCCTTCATTCCTTCATTCCTTCATTCATTCATTCATTCATTCATTCCTTCATTCCTTCAATCATGCATTATTTCCTTCATTCATGCATTCCTTCCTTCATTCATTCCTTCATTCATTCATTCCTTCATTCACTCATTCACTCATTCATTCATTCCTTCATTCATTCATTCATTCATTCACGCATTCCTTCATTCCTTCATTCATTCCTTCATTTCTTCAATCCTTCATTCATGCATTCCTTCATTCACTCATTCCTTCATTCATTCAGTCATTCATTCATTCCTTCATTCATTCCTTCATTCATTCATTCATTCATTAATTCATTTCTTCAATCCTTCATTCATGCATTCCTTCATTCATTCCTTCATTCCTTCCTTCATTCCTTCATTCACGCATTCCTTCATCCATTCATTACTTCATTCCTTCATCCATTCCTTTATTCATTCATTCATTCATTCATTCATTCATTCATTCATTCATTCATTCATTCATTTCTTCAATCCTTCATTCATGCATTCTTTCCTTCATTCATTCATTCATTCATTCATTCATTCATTCCTTCATTCCTTCCTTCATTCATTCATTCCTTCATTTCTTCCTTCATTCCTTCATTCATGCATTCCTTCCTTCATTCATTCATTCCTTCCTTCATTCATTCATTCATTAATTCATTCATTCATTCATTCATTCCTTCATTCATTCATTCATTCCTTAATTCATTCATTCATTCCTTCATTTCTTCATTCCTTCCTTCATTCCTTAATTAATTAATTAATTAATTAATTAATTCATTCATTCCTTCATTCATGCATTCCTTCATTCATTCATTCCTTCATTTTCCATTCATTCATTCCTCCATTTTTCATTTATTTATTTATACCGGTATATTTGCTTAGAAAGGAGAAGAAGACAAAGAAGGGATACAACAAAGCATGCACAGAAGAATAAAATGTAACAAATATAAAGTACTTATGACAATAGCGGATGAAAGAGATACACGGCTGAAGAGACAAGACGTAGCCTTTAAAATTAATTGACTAATAATGCCAGTTTCGAAGATTGCACATGCGATACACAAACTAACTCATTTGCGTAATGAATTAAATTCAATTAAAGCCATTAGGGAGAAGATCAATAGCCTATATAAAAGTGCTAATACTGTGAGTGAGTTTTGTAGGTGTTAGGGACGGGAACAGTCAGTTATTCTACAATGGAGCAGATATTTCAGAAAAGTGAATTTGAATCCATCATGAAAATATTCTACTTTTGTTCAAAAGTTCTTGGGATAATATCTTTCACATGTATTGGCAACAAAGATTCATTTGAACTAAAAATATCTGCATCATCCTTGATGTGGAATCTCATTGCATTCACGTTGTTTCTCACTATATTGTTAAACGAATTAATTTCGGTTATTCCAATTATGGACACAGCATCATTGTACGACTTCCTCGGTATACTGACGAGGTTAAATTATGTTGTCTGTTACAGTGGATTAGTCATTGGATTTTGGTTCAATAGAAAGAAACTACAGTTATCGTTACAACAAATGATTATTTTGGATTGCGTTCTAAAACCTAAACACGGCTACAGAGCAATGTTCATCTGTGCTCAGGTACTCCTGGGATTCGTTATGATATCATTGACTGTAACATATTTTTGCATAAAAGGTGAGATGGCGATAAGATCTTCTTTCATATTCATACCTGTCACGTTTTCGATGTCAATAGTATATCTCCAGTTTGTAACCTTCGTCCAGGTTCTCAAGAAATACTTGGAGCACATGAACAGCGTGCTCCGAGGCCCTGTCACAAAGTCTTCAGTGGCAATGGTGGCATATCTGTATGACCTCACAGGCGAGGCGGTCCAGGGGCTGAACTCAGTGTACTCCGTCTTCACCTTGCTGTACCTGGCCTGTCTTCTATTCTCTTTGCTGTACTCAATGTTCTTCAACGTGGCCAAGTCAGTGGGTTTCAAATCGTCGGAAGCATACCTCTCTATGTATCTGCTTCTCTTCCACTTCTTATTCACGTTGCTGTATCTAGTGAATTCCTGTCATTCATGTGTTTCCGAGGTAAGTGATAGCCTACATGGAAATGGAATCGTGGAGTCTAGTTAAGGCGATGCACGATTACGGAAAGCGAAATATGAACGAAAAATGCTTAGCTTGTCTGTATACTATACGGGCTATTCCATATGAAATCGATCAGTAAAAAAACCTCGCATTTTTTAATACCCTAATTTTTTCCCTATTGATACAAGGTGCTGAGAAGAGTGCATTTTAAAAAATATACTATCGAAAGTCAAACGGTTTTCGTACTATTGAGCGACAAATTTGGCGTATTTTATAAAAACAAGCCTCTTTCAGCACTCAGAACTCTGGAACCATTTACTGCAGAACATTGAAAGGGAGCTCATTTTGAAGCTGACATTTAGTAGGTTATGATAAGAAGTAATACTTATTTTTATTATATACAGAGAGACAGATAATCTGATTTTACTTACTTCTAGGCTTTTTGCCCATTTGTAAAAATGTAAAAAAATATTGAGAAAAAACCTTGCATTATTAAGAGGGATTCTGCATTGTTTGCTTAGGGGCTCGGCAATAAGTTTCGAGGGTATTAAATAGATTATTTTCACACGCCTGGACTTGAACGGCGCAGTACCGCATGCACTGGCCGAGAGATGAAGATAAGAAAGCGTTGGGCGTCATTTTACTCCTGTGTTTATGAAAACTTGTGATAAAGCTAGCCCAGCTATGCGCTACTAGACGAAACATCACGTGTTTGTCTCCTGGCGTTGCTTGTCTCGGGCTAGCTCCCGTCTCACAGTCAACTGGTTAGTTCACGCTCGTACTATTTATTTTCTTTACTTGATATTTTCAATACTTTCTTATCAACATACAATCGGTAAAAAATATATTTGTACTTTCAATGCGGAATCTAACTATATATTTTTAAAATATTTTTTTCTAATCAAAGGCGTCTTAATGAGGAAAAATCTAAATTTCTCTATATCCATAAAAAGTAAGAAAATCTGTTTATATGTCAATATAAACTTTAATTTCTCAGCATCAAAATAAACCATGATTTTGATCATTGGGTGAAAGGGTTTCGGAGCTAGAACAGTTTAAATTTGCTAATTTTATGAAAATACGATACATTTAAATATTTTTAATTTAAACACTATGAAGTTCTGATGCCTCAAACTTTGCACAAAGCATTGTATCACAGTTCTCTACGTACAAAAAAGAGTTTCATTGTGTTTAGAAATCGCAAGATCAATTTTCTCTATATTTCGGTCGATTTGAGATGGAATAGCTCATACACATGATCCTTAATATATATGGCTGCCGTAGCACGGGATCTGACTCGCGGGCGACAAGTCGAGCATCAGCCTGCAGTGGTGGAAACAGAAATGGATTATGAAACCCACCTCGCAGCACATGTTGAAAATGTCGTCCTTCGACTCGTATAAAAGCTTGACATCGCCATAATACGTTGTCACTCACTCATCTGAGCTCATCAACGGTAATTATTGTTGTGTGATGCTGACTTCTATCCTCGAAGTTCTCTAATGTGTGCGGAATTGTACGAAATGCTGTGTCTTTGAAACTACCCCAGAAATAAGATTTCAATAACTTACAGCGTTACGGAACCAACATCAGGCCTTATTATCCATCGTCATCCTACCTCTTTCTATTAGGGTACATCCTCTTTCACAGTGTCAGTTTCTAGTCTATGGAAGTCTTTACGTCCTCATGTCATGGATTGCCAAAAGTTTAATTTACATTAAGAATTAAAAATCACAAACATTTACATGGAATTGATGTCTGAGTGTTAGCAGGTTTTTTTTTAGGTTATTGTGTCTGTTTATACATAATGTAATTTAAATTACTTAATGTTTAGTAAATATTTCTTTATGTGTAAACTCTTTAATTAGCAAGACAATGATAATATATTGAACTATTACTATTACTGTCCTGCGCCGTGGCGTCGCGGTCTAAGAGATCCTGCCTAGGGCTCGCGCTATGGAATGCGCTTTGGTTCGAGTCCTCATGAGGAAAGAAATTTTCTCATGAAATTTCGGCCAGTGTATGGGACCGGTGCCCACCCAGCGTCGTGATGCACTTGGGGAGCTACAATAGGTAGCGAAATCCGGTTGCGAATGCCAGCTATAACGGCTGGGGGGATCATCGTGGTAAACACACGATACCTCCATTCTGGTTGGATGATCGTCCACCTCTGCTTCGACATGTGGGTGTGAGGCCAGCAGCCGGCTGGTTCGTCTAGGCCCTTCACGGGCTGTAGCGCCACGGATTATTATTACTATTGTTATTATTATTATTATTATTATTATTATTATTATTATTATTACTATTATTATTTTATGCATATTTCACTTGTGGTAGTGTGGAAGACAAGCCCTCATGGCCTTAATTCTGACAGAATGAATGAAGGAACGAATTAACGGATAAATGTAGGCTAATTATGAACGATTAAACAACTATCGAATGAACGAATAAACATTTATTGAATAAACAAATAAACTGACAGATAAACAAACAGACAAATAAAGAAAGTAAGGAATAAAACACAAACAAACAAAATAAATAGAATATTTGCCACGAAAAAATTTGCTTTTTTTTATCATTATCAAATATGACAATGTTACATATTTATGGTAAAATATACATGTATGTGATCAACAGAAACCATGTCATCCTATTCAGAAAAGCTAGAATTGTATTTAATTCAGCTTAAGTTTGTTAAAAGAGACCAGGATAAAAATGGAAATCCGAACCCTAATAAGGTTCATCAGTAGCTATACATTGTGCAAGTATGACAAAGGAATTGAAAATAAAAAAACAGAAATGATCTAATTTTGGCAGGAGGAGGAAATAAACAAGATGAAAAAAATTATGGATTCACAAGAATTGTGAAGAGGAAGGAAGAGATGAGATTTCCAATCAAGGAAAAGATACAGAGGATGCTAAAGACGGCAAAGACATAGCAAATAGAATGATATTGATTGGGAACTAATTAATTGAGAATGAGAGAGGAGTGTGTGAGTTCAGGGAAGAAGAAATGTGTATATGAGTTGGCCATGTATTCTCTTATATACGTTAGCTGTCTGAAAGTTGCGTATAACAAGCGTTACAATTAGCAAGCGAGAAAGATTAATTATGACATTTATTACTTATTTAGATGGTATCAATACATTTGAACAGTTCAACACACATTTCCACTCTGTTCACAACAGTAAGTTTTGCTCCCCTAAGGTCGACTTGTTCTTTTGTCAGAGCAGCACTGTTCATAGTGTGAGCGACCAATTCGTCTTTTGTGTGTACTTCATTTTTGCACACTACGCCTTACATCCACACAGACAGACAAAAATCGACAGGACAAAAGTCTGGGGATTTTGGTGGCCAATACACATGACTACCGTGGTCGATCCATCGTTCGGGAAAATGTGAGCTTTAAATTATGTATCACTTGACGTCAAGCTGGAGGAACATGAACTTTCTTGTAGCCAAAGGAACTAAAAGTAGCTGTTTTTCTACATCCTTTATGTCTTCAGATGATCTCAGAAGAACGACATGTATCTTTTTTTTTACGGGGTTCCTTGATACCATTGTTGTTGTTAAGCGTAACATTCAAACAGCTGTATTTCCACATCCATTCAAAATTGGATACATGTTTATATGAACAGTTTTACTGAGAACAGTCCATACTACCACCTCTAAAATATTTCGTATTTGTTCTTAATCATCTTGTACGTTATCTCAATATCGATATTTTCATTAAAATAATAATAAATTATTAATAACTAGTTAAATTAAACGAGTCTTTAATAATAAGAATTGACACTGACCAGCCGACAGATAAACGAGCAAATAAGGAAAGAAAAACTTATCAAAATGCTTCATTCGGAGTTTATTATGTCATTTGCAGAATTTGTATAACAAATGGACGATTAAGAACGTCAAAATTAAAGTACTATTTAGTGCATATTCTGTTTGTATTAATAAAGTGCAACGTCTCTGCCATAGTAATCAGTCACTGTACACTCACCTTGCTTTACAGCACTGTTTTGAATGATGTAACAGACATGACATGGAGTAACAGATCTGACAGGTAACAGACATGACAAAGCAAACAAACATGTACTAACCTAAATTTTTTTTTGCTTAAAAATCTTCAAAATAGCAACTTAACTACTGGACACGTGTACTATTATGTCCTGTTGATCTTGACTTTATATGTTGTTATTTGTGGAAAACACAACACAAACAGATCTGACAGAGTAAAAATGCACACATAGACTAAATCACAAAGCAAGAGTATGACACACAAACTCGCCAAATCAAAATGAGTGAACTTAGCAGTACAATCAAAATGGGTCTTTGTGCATCATCTTGGATTGTGCTGACATCTGTGGGATTTCTTTTTCAACTGTGTATCCATAGGAACAGAATAGTGTAACAGACCTGACTGACTTACTGGACTAGAGTAATTATGCAATCATATGTAAGGAAATATAAACTCAGACATAAATTAAGAAGTTTTGATAATATCAAATGTTTCTTTAATTTTTTCTCAATTACATTATTAAACAAACCTTTATCTGACATAATCATACTCCATTTTAACTGTTACTATGAGAATTTTATTTTATTCTCGTGAAATATTTCACACGAAGGAAATAATTCTAGTGACGTTTACTACATTGGTATTGAAACTACTCACTGTTAGGGATTTATAACTCTATCGTTATAAATGCAATAATGGGAAGGGTAAGAATTGATGGACATCATTTGTTATACAAATTCTGCAAATGACCCAAATCTGAAGAGGAATTCTCAAATCGAAAAGCAAGAAATTAGATGCTTAGAAGAACCAAGAATTCCAACTTGAGTTTTAAAATTCAGCTGGAGAGATAAAGTAATATATATTGACGATTTAAATAGAGTGATTGAAATTACGACAATAATGAAGTAATTAGTGAACAAAAGTAATTGGCCATACAATAAAAATTAACATTTGAGAGAATATGCTGAAGGTGAAAATATTTGATAGGAAAGGAGAGGAAGACAGAGAAGAACATAATGGAAAACTTACACATAAGAGTAAAATATAATAACTATAAAGTATTTATGATAATATTAGAGAAAAGTGCTGTCAAAAAATCTGAAAATTAGAATTTATAAAACAGTTATATTACCGGTTGGTTGTTCTATATGGTTGTGAAGCTTGGACTCTCACTTTGAGAGAGGAACAGAGATTAAGGGTGTTTGAGAATAAGGTTCTTAGAAAATATTTTGGGCTAAGAGGGATGAAATTACAGGAGAATGGAGAAAGTTACACAACGCAGAGCTGCACGCATTGTATTCTTCACCTGACATAATTAGGAACATTAAATCCAGACGCTTGAGATGGGCAGGGCATGTAGCACGTATGGGCGAATCCAGAAATGCATATAGAGTGTTAGTTGGGAGGCCGGAGGGAAAAAGACCTTTAGGGAGGCCGAGACGTAGATGGGAAGATAATATTAAAATGGATTTGAGGGAGGTGGGATATGATGGTAGAGACTGGATTAATCTTGCTCAGGATAGGGATCAATGGCGGGCTTATGTGAGGGCGGCAATGAACCTCCGGGTTCCTTAAAAGCCGATAAGTAAGTAAGTAAGTAAGTAGAGAAAAGAGAACGATGGCTGAAGCGAAAAGACGCAGTCTTTAGAATTAATTGACTAATAATACCAGTTCCGGAGAGTGTACATCCGATACACAAACTCATTAATCTCTGTAATGAATTAAGTTAGATTAAAACCATTAGGGAGGATACCAATAACCTATATATAGGCCTACATAAGTGCTGATGCAGTACTTGGAGTGCGTTTTGTGAAAAGTTCAATGTTAATACTACCGTGTGACGAGTGTCTTCAGGAAGGGAATTGCTCAGTTATTCCATAATGGGGCTGAAATTTCAGAAAAGTGGAATGGAATTCATTATGGAAAGCTCTTGGGATAATACATTACACATGTATTGGCAGCAAATATTCATTTCAACTGAAAACAACTGCATCATCCATGATGTGGAATCTAATTACGTTCACGTTATTCCTCTCTATATTGGCAAGCGAATTAATATCGAAGATTCAAATTATGGATACAGCGTCATTATACGATTTACTTGGGATTCTGTTGAGATTAAATTTTATCGTCTGCTATTGTGCATTAAGAATTGGATTTTGGTTCAATAGAAAGAAACTGCAGTTAGCATTACAACAAACGATTATTTTGGATTATGCGCTGAAACCTAAGCACGGCTACAAAGCAACGTTCATCTGTGTTCAGATACTCCTGGGATTCGTTGTGATATCATCGTCTGTAACATACTTCTGCATAAAAACTCAGATGGCGATAAGATCTTGTTTGACAATGATACCGATTGCGTTTTCGATGTCAATCGGTTATCTCCAGTTTGTAAGCTTCGTCCATCTGCTGAAGAAATACTTGGAACACATGAACTGTGTGCTCCAAGGTCCAGTCACAAGGTCTTCAGTGTCTTTGCTGGGATATCTGTATGACGTCACAGGCGAGGCAGCCCAGCTTCTGAACTCCGTGTACTGGGTCTTCGTTTTGCTATCCCTGGCCAGTATTCTAACCTCTTTGGTGTATACTTTTTTCTTCAATGTGGCTAAGTCAGTGGGTTTCAAATCATCGGAAATGTACATCTATATATATCTGCTTCTATTCTACTTCTTACTGAAGTTGCTGTATGTAGTAAATTCCTGTCATTCATGTGTTTCCGAGGTAAGTGATACCCTAGATCATATATGTAACAGATATGTCGGGGTTATAGGCTTTGAGGTTAACAACTTTTGTCAGGTTTACTACGCTGCCATCTAGTTGTTACATAAGGAGTCACGTCATAATACCCATTTGAATTGCATTAGCGACTGTGCTGCCATCTCGTGTTCGTTTACGGCGGACGGGTGGCGATCCTGGCGGTTGTTCTCTCCGAAGTGCTGCCGATTTTAACGTAGCGAGGAGTTATCTGTTACATATATGATCTAGGGTGATACATAGAAATAGAATCCTAGAGTCTAGTTCAATCACAGTGATCTGCTTAAGGGCAGGTCCTTCACTGCAAACCGAGTTTTCTCCAATCTTTCATATTTTCTGCCTTCCTCTTTGTCTCCTCATATGATCCATATACTGGGTGTTCAGTTCAAAGTGTGTCTTGGCTCGCTGTATGCCGTCGTGTGGCTAGTCGATGAGCCTAGAGAATTCAATCTTCCTACACTTCCGCAGAGGTGTATTACTTATGTGCCAGAGAAGTTGCCTAGCAAGTACGGCGTTCATTCAGAAGAGTACTTACTGATACGTACGGTAACGCCGGTAGTGGCAGGAATGTGAACTGTTTCGAAACATGTACTGAGGTGAGTGTTTTCTTACTGTCGGTATATGGGGAGAGGGTTAAGACGATTACTTACGTATTTGTTGACATTAACTTCGACGGTCAACATGGACACGGAGCATTTGATTTGTATTGAGGAATGTTGCCGTACGCAACCGATGATAACAAATACCCTGCGTACGACTTGGCCGCGCAAAACACAGTTCGAAAGAGGTTATGGTAGCACACAGACCGTACAGACCGCCATCTGTTGCTACGACGTTCAAGTTATACCGTACACTTTCTCAAGTTCAGATTGAACATCTTGATTAATAGGCAACTTCTCTGACACAAAAGCTGAAACTCGCTTCATATCGCTGACTCTTCAACAGTGACGTCATGACACACTTTGAAATGAACACCCAGTATATCTTAATGTAATCTATCATCTGATATCTTCTTCTGCCCCGAACTTTTCTCCCGTTCACCATTTATTCCAGCGCATCCTTCAGTAGGCAGTTTCTTATCAGCCAGTGGCCCAGCCAATTCCCTTTTCCTCTTTCTGATCAGTTTCAGGAACGTTCTTTCTTCGCCCAATCTCTTGAACACAGCTTTGTTTCTTATTGGCTCTCTATTCCATTCTTCTCCATATCTAGGGGAGGGTTGGGTAGTATCGGACATCGGGTAATATCGGACAGTGAGTTTCTTTCATCTACCACCAGATGATAGTATCTGAATGACATGGTTACGTTTCTTTGATGTCGCATACAGAAACGTAACCATGTCATTCAGGTACTACGATCTGGTGGCAGATGAAAGAAACTCACTATCCGATATTACCCGATGTCCGATACTACCCAACTCCCCCCTACATTTGAAATGCTCCTAATTATTTCCCTTCACTTCGTCGTAATGTTCATGTTAGATAACGGTACTTTCATTTTCTATTATCTATACTAATAATAAATCTGTAGCCGAAATTTTTCTGGTAATTTTCGATTTTCCAAAAATAATCGGTCCTATCATATATAATTAACCGCCCTGAAACCGAAAATCGCTTTTTTGAAATTTTTGTTTGTATGTCAGTCTGTCTGTCTGTCTGGATGTTTGTTACCTTTTCACGCGATAATGGCTGAACCGATTTATATGAAAATTGGAATATAAATTAAGTTCGTTGTAACTTAGAATTTAGGCTATATGGCATTCAAAATATTTTATTTAAAAGGGGGGTTATAAGGGGGTTTGAATTAAATAAATCGAAATATCTCCCTTATTATTAATTGTCATGAAAAATATTACATAACAAAAGTTTCTTTAAACATAATTTCCGATAAGTTTTACTCTATGCAACATTTTGATAGGACTAATATTTAATGAGATAAATGAGTTTCAAAATTACAATAACAACGCCATCTAAGGCGGTGTAATGAAATAAAAAACAAATGACTTCGTCTATAAGGGGCCTTGGACAACAACAATCGAAAGCTATGAAACATAGCCTACAGAGAATGTTTCTATGTTTGTATGAAGTAATATCGGAAGCTAAATTAACCGATTGGTATAATTCATTATTAATTCACCATTGGAAAATGTAGTTTCTCTAGATGGACATAATGCTATAATGTTATTACAGTAACTTCTGAGTGAATCGAGGACAGGTAAGATTAAAATAGATTCTTATGCACAGAAAACTTGATAAGTTATTCTGTACATTCGTTTCCTGTATTTTCTAAAATAATTTGTATGACCAAATGAGTGGTCTCTGGATCAAAATGATCGCATTTCATTTTTTTTAATTGAATTTAAATTAAATAACATAATAAACGATTTATCCTTCTATCAAGCACGAATGTTTCCTGGATGAAATGTCCTATTTTAATTATGTAATTACTTTATATTTATTTCTAACGGGTGCAGCGGAGCGCACGGGTACGGCTAGTTACGTAATAAATAAATGTATAAATTATATACGTAGTTTCTTACTTGCTTACCTAAATGTAATATAATACGAATTGTAATATTTTCATTATTTTTTTGATAAACATTCTTAATATTTCAATATATACCTTATTAATATTTTAATTAAATTTAGGATCCAACAGTAATTTATTTTTCTGTATTAATATGGAATGTTTAAATGGACATCTATTTGGGAAAACGTTCGTTAACCACTTCTGTAATACTCCACGCACCTCTTGCTACTTATTGGGAGTGCGCCTATGCAAACTGCAATATATCGTTGTTCCTTAGCGTCAGAGCGGGGAAATATGATTAAAACAAAAACAGATAAAATAAGATATCACTAGAATATAAAATAATGTAGTAAAGAGTGAATATGTGGAAACATGCAATATAACACTCTTGTCAGGACAGTAAGTTATGTTATCTTGTATGTTATCTTAATACCGACCGATATAGTTTTATTAAAATTAATATTAAAAATATAGTTCAAATTAAAAGAATAAATGGGTTATTTAAACAAGTCTTTATTAATAAAGGTTGTTACTGACCAACCGACAGATAAACCACCAAATAAGGAAAGAACAGCTTACCAAAATGCTTTATCTGGAGTGTATTGTTATACGGAAGCGGAAATACTCAAATTGAAATGCAAGAAGTTAGACGCTTAGAAGAAGCGAAAATTCCAACATGAATTTTAAAATCCCGTTGGAGAGATAAAGTGACAAAAATTGAAGATTGAAATAGAGTGACTGAAAATAGGACAATAATGAAGTAACAAAAATAAATTAATTGGTCATACAATAAATCTGTAGTGCTCGGGAAAGGTGACACAAGTCAGTTTCCACAAACCTTTTTTGATAATTTATTGACAACTTACGGAACATCTGTTCGCTTGGAAAAAAATACATAGGTATTCCTCCCATTACAATAATTCATGCAGAAAAAAATCAAATCGACATAAATCAGTGTAAGTTGTCAATAAATTATCAAAAAAGGTTTGTGGAAACTGACTTATGTCACTTTTCCCAAGCACTGCAGAATTAATAAAACATTTTAGAGAATACGCCGGAGATGAAAATACTTGCTAAGAAAAAAGAGGAAGACAAAGTAGGAATACACCAAAAGCATGCACAGGAGAATAAAATATAACAACTATAAAATATGTGATAATAACAGATGAAAAAGATACATGGCTGAAGCGATTAGACGTAGCCTTTACAATTAATTGACTAATAATGCCACTTTCGAAGAGCGTACATCCAATAAACAAACTCATTAATTTCTCTAATGAATTAAGTTGCAATAAAACCATTAGCGAGAATATCAACAGCCTTTACATAAGTGCTAATTCTGTGAGTGCGTTTGTAGGTGTCTGAGAAAGGAATTGCTCTGTTATTTCACAATGGGGCAGATTTTACAGAAAACTGAAATAGAAGCCAGCATGAAAATATTCTACTTTTGTTCAAAAGCTCTTGGAATAATACCATACACATGTGTTGGCAGCAAAGATTCATTTCAACTGAAAACATCTTCATCATCCTTAATGTGGAATCTCATTACGTTCACGTTGTTTCTCACTATATTCATAAACTTATTAATATCGGAGATTCAAATTATGGACCCAGCGTCTATGGACGACTTACTCGGGTTTCTAATGAGATCAACTTTTATTGTCTGCTACTGTGCATTGATCATCGGGTTTTGGTTCAATAGAAAGACACTACAGTTAGCACTACAACAAATGATTATTTTGGACTGCGCTCTAAAACCTAAACGCGGCTACAGAGCACTGTTTATCTGTGCTCAGATACTCCTGGGATTCGTTATGATATCAACGTCTGTAACATATTTCTCCATAAAAAGAGAGATGACGATAAGATCTTGTTTGATATTCATACTGATTGGGATTTCGACATCCATAGTATATCTCCAGTTTGTAACCTCCGTCCAGCTTCTCAAGAAATATTTGGAGCACATGAATCTAGTGCTCCGAGGCCCTGTCACAAGGTCCTCAGTGTCACTGCTGGCATATCTGTATGACCTCATAGGCGAGGCGGCCCAGCGGCTGAATTCAGTGTACTCCGTCTTCACATTGCTGTACCTGACCTGTCTTCTAATCTCGTTGGTGTACTCAATTTTCTTCAATGTGGCCAAGTCAGTTGGTTTCAAATCATCGGAAATGTACCTCTCTATGTACTTGATTCTATTCTACTACCTATTAATTTTGTGGTTTCTAGTGAATTCCTGCCATTTATGTGTTTCCGAGGTAAGTGATTAATAGATGTAATGAGTGTTGCATAATCATTGGAATATGCGATTAGGAATGTCCAGGAAAATAGCTCAGTTGGAAAGAGCACTCAGCGCGTAGAGCTGAGAGGTCCCGGGTTCGATTCCCGGTGCCGGAACGGATTTTTCTCGTATTAAATGATGATAATACACATTGGCTACTTCTTAGTAGTCATGTAATATTCAGTGAGCTAGGCGAGACCTCATATATAATGAATATGTGATGTATTAACTGTTAGCAGTTGTCACAAACTGAGGTTGAATATGGTCATAAAAGTGATTTGAATATGCGCTCCTGCATGTATGACTTACATTGCCTGAAGTGCAGGTAGTAAGGCCGTAAAACATTACGAGAGGAGTTCGGCCGGCACCGTGGATCGTGTCCCGGCATAGCTAAGTTGGAAAGAGCACTCAGCGCGTAGAGCTGAGAGGTCCCGAGTTCGATTCCCGGTGGCGGAACGAATTTTTCTAGTATTAAATGGTGATAATACACATTGGATACTTCATAGTAGTCATGTAATATTCAGTGAGGTAGGCGAGACCTCATATTTTATTTATTTTTATTTATTTTATTTATTTATTTAATACTTTACACTTGAGCTACATTAGGCATTGTAGCCCGAAAGAACAGAAGCTCGTGCTCGGGCGCAGTTCAGATCGGTTATACAAAATATATCACAAAATTAAGAGAGTTCATTGAGCACAATAACATTAATAAATGGTAAAATACATACAGCATGTAATAATAGGGTCTATATACAAATAGAAAATACAAAAGTACATAAATATTAGAGTACCGGTATCAATTTTTAACTCAATTAGCTTAAACAATTAAATAATTAATCTGATTTGTTTCTTAAATCTATGTGTGTTAAGTGTACTTAGCTCAGGGTAAGCTCTAATTATTCATTATATATTTTGGGTCCAAAATTTCTGCTGTGTAATAATGAATAATGAATATGTGATGTAAAATAGATAGGGTTTGGAAATGAACGGGTTACATTAGCTGCTTGTTTATACGGGTGAATAGCTTAAGTGAGGAGAAAATCCACAAACTATTATGGAAAATACGGAAATTTTACTTGAAGTAAGTAAAGAGATAGTTTGGAAGTAAATTCTGAAAAGACAAAGTATATGATTATGTCTCGTGACCAGAACATAGTATACAAAATGGAAATATAAAAATTAGAAATTTATTCTTTGAAGAGGTGGAAGAATTCAAATATATTGGAGCAAGAGTTAGAAATATAAATGACACTCGAGAGCAAATGAAACACAAAATAAATATAGGAAATTCCTGTTATTATTCGGTTGAGAAGGTTTTGTCATCTAGTCTGCTTTAAGAAAAGGACTGAAAGTTAGAACTTATAAAACAGTTATATTACCGGTTGTTCTGTATGGTTGTGCAACTTGGACTCTCACTTTGAGAGAGGAATATATGATAAGAGTGTTCGAGAATAAGATGCTTAGGAAAATATTTGGTGCTAAGATGTATGAAGTTACAGGGCAATGGAGAAAGTTACACAACACAGAACTGCACGTATGGGCAAATCTAGAAATGCGTATAAAGTGTTGGGAGACCTGAGGGAAAAGACCTTTGGGGAGACCATGACGTAGATGGGAGGATATTATAAAAATAGGTTTGAGGGAGGTGGGATATGATGGTAGAGACTCCATTAATCTTGCTCAGGATAGGGACCGTTGGTGGGCTTATGTGATCTGCAAAGCCATTTGTAAGTAAGTAAATCGCGAAAGATTTTATCTTGTAATAGAAATTATTAATTATTTAATATCTAAGATTTTTTATTGAAATAAAATTCCAATTTACTGTGGTTAACATTGAAATATTTGTCATGTATGTTTGTTGCTATTAGTTGTACATCACAGCTATGTTTTTCGAAAAAGGTAGAATGTGCCAGCAGAACGATGGAGACATTTTGTGTTATACAATTTTGAGTAAGTGCACTTTGTACTAAATTTAAAATATCTGTAATTTTTAGTATGCTAATTAGTGTCTGTTATTACAAAGTTAAATTTTACGTTCTTTATAGGACACCCTTAACTTGAGAGAGGTCGCCAAATGCAATGTCGTTCGGGTAGTCGCATACCCGCCATTTTGCTGAGGATAACCCCATATTGGATTTTCGCTGCTATAACTTTTGAGAGGCGTGAAATACCGAGTTGAAGTGACAATACGTGTTTCACACATTTCTTTTGATTTATCACTATATACGGAGCAACCCGTATTTACGAGTATATCCAACGTTTCATCCGTTTATTACACATAAATATATTATAAGAGGAGATCAAATTAGAATGAAACAGTAATACATTCATTAGGATTACTTAAAAATGAACGTAAGCACAAGCACATTTCTCAAGACGTTGCTGAACGTTCTGTACTGCCCTCAAAAAACATAAGGTAGACGTACCAAATAACGCCACCTTAACACTTCAGTCACTTTTGCTCTGGTAATAAGTTATGTACAAACACGAAAATTATGAAATCGAAACTGTAATCTTATCTTTACAAAATAGCACAATGCAAATGGATATATTATATACCGAACAAGAATTAGAACTCAAACAGGAAAACTTTGTAAACTGGCGTTATTAGGAACAGGTTGTCCAATTAACGCCACCTATTTTCTAGTAACCTATACACTTATAATATTGTTAATGAATTATTTTTCCTAAGCAACACAAATTGAACTAAGCGACTAAATTTGAGTTTCTGTTAATAAAAGAAATATAATCACTCAATGCTAATGAAAGATTCTTGATCTGAAACTGAAACACCAGATGGATTAGGAAAATATGTTTTCCAGTGACTCCTTACTTTAAAAAAAAAAAGAGACAATGTAACACAGTAGAAAGTTATTAAACAAAAAGGCATTTACCATTTACCTTAGTTTAATATGAATGTTTTCCAATAAGTAAAGTACACCTTTTCTTTAAGGTATCCACACAGAAAAAAGTTCAACGGTATTAAATTCGGGCCACTCGACATTCCCCTGCCACTCCAGTACCTGTCCAGGAAACTATTGGTTTGTCGTTTCCATGTTATCAATGCACTGAAAATTAAATTAAATTAAAACTTCATTTTTACGTCAAATGGTATGGAACACAGTATATTTTAGTGGTGGAATGGATCACTTAATCTGACTGTTTACGCTACTACAGAGCAATAAACAGTATATAAATATAGGTCAGATAGATAGATAGATAGATAGATAGATAGATAGATAGATAGATAGATAGATAGATAGATAGATAGATAGATAGATAGATAGATAGATAGATAGATAGATAGATAGATAGATAGATAGATAGATGGACGGATGGACGGACGGACGGACGTACGGACGGGCGGGCGGGCGGGGGGAGCGGGGCGGGGCGGGGTGGATGGATGGATGGATGGATGGATGGATGGATGGATGGATGGATGGATGGATAGATAGATAGATAGATAGATAGATAGATAGATAGATAGATAGATAGATAGATAGACAGATGGACGGATGGACGGACGGACGGACGTACGGACGGGCGGGCGGGCGGGCGGGCGGGGGGAGCGGGGCGGGGCGGGGTGGATGGATGGATGGATGGATGGATGGATGGATGGATAGATTGATAGATAGATAGATAGATAGATAGATAGATAGATAGATAGATAGATAGATAGATAGATAGATAGATAGATAGATAGATAGATAGATAGATAGATAGATAGATAGATAGATAGATAGATAGATAGATAGATAGATAGATAGATAGATAGATAGATAGATAGATAGATAGATAGATAGATAGATAGATAGATAGACAGATAGATAGATAGATAGATAGATAGATTTATTCGTTCCATAATATTCTTACATTTGCTTTATAGCACAGAATAAAGAACATGAAATATGTACAGAATTAATACCTTAATAAAAATAATAATAATTTTTTGAAAGTAATGCCCATGCCTATTATACTTCCGGCACTTACACATTATCTGGCTTTTGTACTCCAAAGTACATGATTTATTTTATTTTAAGAAAGTTTCCTGGCGAAATACTTGCAATAGAGGAAAGGTTTAGGAAATTTAGAGGGAAATAATAAATCTAATAGGATTAGAATACCAGTAACATTACAAAGACATAGCAGAAATTATTCCGTCAAAACTGAGCTAATGGTCTGACAAATATTTGTTCTACACAGTAGGTATATTGTTACAAGAAAATTCTTCTAGCAGGTAATAACCAACACTTATAAAGTCAGCTATAGCAGTGACGGGGAACCCGTATTGTAAACAGAGCAGTCAACATGAGTATCTGCACACAACAGCAATTAAGATAACGGGAGAATCTAAGCTCTCTGAGAGAGGCCGTTCCCCATCGCTGAGCTAGAGAGAGACACAAACTTGTAACCGCTTCCATTTTGATGTGATTGTCATTTGAATTTGATACCTAGCAAAATACTCATAGCTTATAGCGTCCAGCGCTATCAATGCTGTCTTCAGAAGCTATGTGGCAGGTGATTTCCTCAAATCCATACGATTGTGTACAATGTCTATATAGGAATTTCTGTAGGAAAATTATTATTTCACAACCAAATAGGAGTAAAATTATTTTTTTTTCTGTTTCAGGCCAATAAAACTCCGGCACTAGTGCACAAGCTTATAACAACAGCTAAAGATGCCGCCACTGAAGAAGAGGTATGTCCTGTGCAATGAAGTTCATTCATCTTAGTTTCCATTAAATAACTCCATGCGTATTATTGAGTTGATTTCAGAAAAGGTGATGAGTAGAGTCCGGAATTTATGTAATTACATATTCTGTTCTTATACATGTAGCTATAAGGAAAGCTATAATGTCGGCGCATCATATCAAAGAGATCATTATTTCGAAGTTTTAAGTTACATATTTTTACAAATTTTGGTGCATAATAAATATTTTGTCATATTTTTACATATTTTGAAGGATATTGCATATTTTGGAAGAATACACATTTTTTCTCCAATTTTCCCTCTACTTAATTCTTAAGTTATACGTTTTAAAATTGTTCATAAAGCTTATCCCTTCGTCTCTAGTGCGTAAATATAATTTAATAATTGAAAATAATAACGTATTCTGTCATAAAATGGACAACTCTTTGCAATGCTAATAGTTTGTATATCCCTTAAGAAGTAACGGTAAAGTAGAAACAAATACCAATGCGGAGGGTAACGCGATGAAGGAAAGAGTGAAAGTTACCCTGTGGGTATGACCGTTTCGCACAAACACTCCCAGTTTGGATCTTGCAAGCTTCTATGTTAACGTTTAATTGAACGTTTATTATGTTACATAGCTTTTAATTTAAGTTACGTTTACGTTTAATTTTCATTGTGAATGGGCCTTATTCAGTCACATTAATGTAAAGACTTGTAGCCTGCTCATGATTCTACACGATTTCAAGTTATTAACAAGTTACATGTGAATGTTCCAGCTTCAGTTGTTTTCGCTACAGCTGCTACATCGAAGAATACAGTTCACAGCTTGCGGATTCTTTACCATAGATTATTCCTTCCTCTATTCGGTGAGTAGATAAAGTTCAAGAATAGACAGTGCATTTAATTGTGCGCTTTAGAATCAAAATATAGACAACTCCACTGTGGCTTGGTTTCAAATTAGGACAATTCCTTCAGTAGCCGATGAGAAGCCCACATTCGTACCACTTTTTCCCATCACGCAACGCGAATCCAACATGGCTGATTGTTTATACAGGGTGCGTCAGAAAGAACGGATGGATTTCACATGGCAAGAAAATTGTAAAGATTCATCAAATCAAAAATTTATTGTTATCAACATATTCACCAATACATGCAGTTTATTTATGGAAAACAACATTATCCATATGATGTCCTTGGCTTTCAATACAGGCATCGAGGCGTTTTCTGATGTTCGCCATCACTTTCACAGTCATAGCTGGTGCAATTGCCACGATTTCTTCGCGAATCGCTGTCTTCAGTTCGTCCAGTGTATGTGATCGATGTTTACAAACTTACGCCTTCAAATGGTCCCAAAGAAAGAAGTCGCAGGGCGCGAGATCTTACCGTAGCCTCGGACAATCTCAGTGCAATAGAATTTCGTCCAGGTGATTTCTTCTTTAATGTTGAACCTGTGATACGAAATGAAGCCACCCACCGCAAAATTGTATTCCGAGTTGGAATCCTAGCGTGACATCCGATGTCGAAATGAGTCCTGAGTGGCGATCACAGACTCTTCATTTTTCAAAAATGTCTCTACGATGAAAGCACGTTGTACACCAGACCAACACCATATTCTCAACTGAAACTGCATTCTATGGCTGACCCAGCAGTCGTGGTCCCCCTCACTATATCTCTCTCCTCGTTGCGTATCGATAGTTTGAAATCCATCCGTTCTTTCTGACGCACCCTTTATAATCGGTTTGTGAATGAATAAGTACTGTTTTACGAAAAATTTGCTTTGAAACCGAGTTAGAAGAGACTCAGATTCAAAAGTAGACCATTTCACTTTAAATATGACTTCGTTTGGTTTCAAAAACAGACAACTCCACTTTAAATATGGCTTCGTTTGGTTTCAAAAACAGACAACACCACTTTAAATATGGCTTCGTTTGGTTTCAAAAACAGACAACTCCACTTTAAGTATGGCTTCATTTGGTTTCAAAAACAGACAACTCCAATTTAAATATGGCTTCGTTTGGTTTCAAAAACAGACAACTCCACTTTAAATATGGCTTCGTTTAGTTTCAAAAACAGACAACTCCACTTTAAATATGGCTTCGTTTGGTTTCAAAAACAGACAACTCCACTTTAAATATGGCTTCATTTGGTTTCAAAAACAGACAACTCCACTTTAAATATGGCTTCGTTTGGTTTCAAAAACAGACAACTCCACTTTAAATATGGCTTCGTTTGGTTTCAAAAACAGACAACTCCACTTTAAATATGGCTTCGTCTGGTTTCAAAAACAGACAACTCCACTTTAAATATGGCTTCGTTTGGTTTCAAAAACAGACAACAACACTTTAAATATAGCTTCGTTTGGTTACAAAAACGGACAACTCCACTTTAAATATGGCTTCGTTTGGTTTCAAAAACAGACAACTCCACTTTAAATATGGCTTCATTTGATTTCAAAAACAGACAACTCCATGACTTAGTTTCAGAGATGGACAACTCCACTTTTTAAACTCAAATTTCGACCTGAATATTAATTTTAATCACTTTTTGAGACTGAGAAAATATTTCTATGACCCATGAGAATGTTTAAAAAATGTATGTATAACAGTTTTTCGCCTCTCCTGTAAAAAAAGCAAAAATGGAGTTGTCCAACTTTGATACCAAGCTCTTCATTCGTACTCCAGTTTCCATATTTTGACATGAAGTGTTTTTCTGTTCCAGGTTACGGGAGCCATTACAACTTATTTAGTGATCGTCGTTCAGTTCCAGCTCTCGGTCAATCCTCAAAATTCTGCAGCGTCCAACACCAGCGTTGCTATGGTTGCGAACGCCAATCCTGGCTAGGGTGATATGCCACCATGGTCAGCACCGGGGACCGTACCCAAATTCATGGAACTATAATTGGCTTCGAACATGCTGTCAGGGTATAACAATTTATTTTGAACTATTGGACTGATTTTGTTCGTATTCATCATCTATGAGTGAATTTATCCGGGAATGATGCACATGAAATACAGTGTGTTTACAAGAGAAATAGACAACTCCAACATGTCAAAAAGTGATTACCATTAAAGATGTAGAACTTCTATTTCTTGAGATCTGTTCACTAACTATTAAAGTTAGTATAGATATAGACAGAATGTTTCAGTAAAAGCGTGCAAAAATTAAAAATGACATAGGGAATGCCCTACTGAATATTTTGAAATATGTATGGTAAGACTTTCCTGTGTTAAATTTCAACGTACCTCGTTTACATGTGTCGACCTATTTATGGGTCATCCTCAGAACTGGTCGTTGTTGGTCTTGGCGCCACTTGTTCTGTTTCCTGTGAGGGTGTGTTCCTGTGGCATAGTGTAGAGTCAAAGAGTGTGTGTGCTTTGACATAATAGACAACATAATACGTAAGACAAAACATAATCACAAAAAACATAAGAATACAACACAAACACAAGAACACAAAAATACATCACACTGACATACGAAAACAAAAACACACATAAAATTGCAACCTCATTCAAGAAATTAAATTACAACATCGCATACAGAACAAATAACACTCTACAAAAACATCTCAACATACAAACAACACAAACAAATACAACCACACAGGCGTATACAAACTCAAATGTAACACCTGCAACAACTTCTACATAGGATAGACAGGCAGATCGTTTCAAACATGTTGCAAAGAACACATCACAGCCATAACAAAATTACAAAACACCTCCACATATGCAGAACACATCACAAATGCCAACCACACCTACAGAGAAATCAACACAGACATGGAAATATTACACATCCAACCAAAAAGCCAGAAACTAAACACACTAGACCAATATGAAATATACAGACACACAAAAACACACCCCAACGAAATTCTCAACTTCAAAACACACACACTCTTTGACTCTACACTATACCACAGGAACACACCCTCACAGGAAACAGAACAAGTGGCGCCAAGACCAACAACGACCAGTTCTGAGGATGACCCATAAATACGTCGAAACATGTAAACGAGGTACGTAGAAATTTAACACAGGAAAGTCTTATCATACATATTCCGAAATGATACAGTGTTAAAAGTTGTGTAATTGAGATGAATATTTTGAGATTGGAAACTTATGATCGGAGAAGCAAGCTTAAGGAGATATGGGCTTAAACATGTGGGGAGAGCCTGAAGGCTAGGCAATCCATCATGCCTTTTTTGTTTACCTATCGTTTACAAGGTGCCTCTGTCCTATCGTATTCAGATGAGAGAACGTGCTATGAATCAACGACAGATCATTTCATATCATATGAAGAGTCAAACAGTAAGATTGAGCAGTACCGATACATCTGGATGCTACATTCCCTGGTCGTTGGATTGGAAGGGGAAACTCAATTCCTTACTTACTTATGGCTTTTAAGGATTCCGGAGGTTCATTTCCGCCCTCAGTTAAGCCCGCCACCGGTCCCTATCCTCAGAAAGATTAATCCAGTCTTTATAATCATATCCCACCTCCCTCAAATCGATTTTAATATTATCCTCCCATCTACGTCTTGGCTTCCCCAAAGGTCTTTTTCCCTCCGGCCTCCCAACTAACACTCTATATGCATTTCTGGATTCGCCCGTAAGTGCTACATACCCTGCTCATCTCAAACGTCAGGATTTAATGTTCCTAATTGTCAGGTGAAGAATACAAAACCCTATTCCACGAAACAATATTAAATATCTACGCAATGCAAACACACGCTCTCAGAGACGTTCTGTGCTCTCCACTGAAGCTATGTAGTGACAATATTATCTTGAGATGCGCAAAAAAATTGTAACAATATTAATCTAAGAAGTATTTTATGATCGTGTAAGCGAACTTTCTAGCCACGGGCTAAGTCAGAACTAAAGATATTTAAAAAATTGACAAACTTTGAAATAAGTTCCGCTAGTTTTCAGTAGGTGTCACCATTGCTGGGGCTATTAAAAAGTGTCGGGGAAAATGATGATGTAGATTAAACAAATTATACTCATAAATTGACAATATCTGCGGTTTCTCGCTGAATCCAGTGTTGTTTTACAATCGGCAGGGAGGGGGGGGTGAAATATTGAATTCTATAATGCGGGTATATTTATGTACGATTGGCAACACTGACTATTATCTTCTCCATCTATTCATAGAAGTAATAAATAAAGAAGCGACACTTACACGAACAAATTATCGATCACTATCAAAAAGTAAGGGTCAGATATCTTTGAACTCCAGTGCACATGGACATGGGCACGGTATTGAGAATAGGTTAATGTAGTGTATTCCAGTAATCTGACAGTGAGATTTCGAAGTAGTTTTCTATATTCTCTCATATATCCTTCATTTTCACTACGTGGCGACATCCTATTATTTATTACTAGACTTCGTTGAATTGCCACACGCAGCATGCAATCAGGTTGCCGATGTACGGTAGTATAGAGGAGGTGGGCGACCTCCCGGTCTCGTAGTATAAGCAGTTCATGTTAAGAGTTGTCACCGGTCCAAATAGATAGAGCAGCTACAGCTAATGTATACCTATGTAAGCACTTGTTTTTGTATTACTGTGCTTGGAATAGTCAAAGCTTAACATTTGTTCAGTGCAGACAAGAATTCAATCAAGCATGCTACAATGAGAGTGTTGCTGTTCCAAACAATTGCCCCTGGAATACCCTTACCCCCGCAGCCAGTCTTGAGCCGTTGGGAAACGTGTTTGGATGCTGTTAATTATTTTGCAGAACATTACGGCAAAATAATGGAGGTAATTGATACATTGGATAGCACAGACAGTTCCGCTGTTGCAGCTGTAAGATTATTGCCTTCTGAACAGCTATTGCAAGATATTCTGCCCATTGATTCTGATTTTAAAATCGTGTTCAAAAGCATCATCCTGTTATAATCGTCTAAACTACAACTCCCAGAAGCCCTTAATATAGTGGATAAAGTATCACAAACCGTTATCCAAAATAACAATTCACTAATTTCAGAAAAAGTTGACTGTAAGTTGAGAAATATTATTGCTAAAAATTCTGCCTATTCACAACTTCGTATTATAAATTATGTACTATCAGGTCACGACAAGACGTCTGAAGTTGGTGTGCTAAAAAGTAGTGACTTCCCGTTCTTCAAATGTGCACCTATTACATCGTGTGATGTCGAATGTACATTTTCCCAACATAAAAACTGTTTAAGTGACCATCGGAGGAGGTTCACTTTGCAGTAGCTCAAAATGTAGCTACGTAACTCTTCACTGCAATGCACATATTCAAGGATGATGTGAGTACATTACATTAAATTTTAAGAGTTAATATATCTCACTACAAAATAATTGTGTATTTACATGTTTAGACATTTCCTACTTCAATGATCATTCATTATATTTCTTGAATGCAGGATACAGGTTTTATTGTAACCGCAGTATACTGCTCAGTGTTTACATCAGAGGCATACTCCATCCGTTGCACGCCTCCTTCTCATACAGTCTATACCGCGTGCGTAGAAAACCTTACGATTCTCGTGGCAATTCCACGAAGTCTATTTATTACAGTAGTAAGCCTAGTATCTGACGACAAAGTATATTGGAATCCTTAACTACGTTCAAAGCTTTGTATCTAATTACAATTAACAATTAAAAAAACTATTTCTGATACATGGAATGTGGTTGAAGATTCTGAAAACAAGCTAAACTTAAGTATGTACCTGATGTGTAATATATGTCGATATGTTGCTGTTATTGTTGTTTAGTCAAATGTCTATCTCCTTTAATTTAGGAGATAAATGTGTAAAACAATCATAAATAATATTGCCTGCTTTTGTTAACCAGGTTATAATGTACAAAATATTTTATTTCCAATAAAACAAGTTACATATAATTAAATTTCTTTATATCTTGTACAATAAAGTAGTTTTACTTCTTGGATGGGAGATATACAGGGGCATCATTTTATTTTTACTTACATTTTTATTGTACCTGAGTTTTTGAATGTACTTCACTCCCACCCCCTCTACTAGTAAACTTCCAACAGTTCTCCACACAGAACCAAGGCCGCGTATGCAGTACTCTGTTAGTAAGTATAGTACGTTCCAGAAATATGTTTGCGTTTTCCAGTGACGAAAGAGCTTTCAATATTGAATCATATTTTCGCACAGGTACTGTCGTACGTTTGCCTACGTCTCATCCCGGTCTCCCCCACCTGCTTCTGTCGCCCCTCTGTAAAGTCTAGTAGCTGGGCTGTCTTATCTCCTTTCTGAAAACATTCATTTCTGTTAGGAATTGGACGTGTACGTAATATTATACAACTGTTTAAAATAACTTAAATAAAAGGGCCTCGTTAAGTAATTAACTGTCACGTGATTTCCCTCTCCTTTCTACGACCCTGCGACAAAACCACTTGAACGGACAGTAGATAGTATGTCTGAGTAATTTTATCTTTTCGGATCGGGCAGAAGTGAAGATTGAATTTACAGTACGTAAGGTACGTATTCTGTTATACAGTAGGCACAGAATTATTTCAACATGAGTTACTCGTACGAAGGGCGAAACTGGTAATAGGAATTAGGTACAATAGTCTATAGTGCGATAATATGCACAAAAGAACTGAAACCTGTATGGAAATGAACGGCCACCGTTTTCAAAAATGTATTTAAATATCCATATTATGATTATTTTTCAATTTAACACTTCATTCTCTATATTGTACGCTAATGTGCTGTAACAGTACAATACACACTGCATAATTAATACGTCCGAATGGATAGCTCAGTTCGTGAGTAAAAACACTAAGTGTTAATACAGTAGGTACTGTATTTTCATTAAACAAAAACCTAATGAAAATTATCAAACTCAAAATTGCGATATTTCCTAGTTTACATAAATGGATGGACTACTTTTCTTCCCCCCTATACGTAGTAAAGCGATTTGTATTTTACGCCAGTATCATCAAACTCCAGTCTTGGAAGGGGAGCAAGCGGTGTTTCCGGTTCTAGACCTTTAATCCGAAGATATAGCCAGGTTAATATTAAAAATGTTAGTAAATATAAAATGATGTCCCTGTATAAGGAAGTACATTACGCCGCGCTGACATTAGGAATTTATAACATGCCCACGGGAGTATAAAGTTCGCTATGGTTACATACTATTGCAAGAGAGTAATGTTTTCAATTTACACAACTTATTAAACTGAACAAAATACAAATTACAGATATGAATAAAATAAAACACGTAGCGTATTCCTTGTTGTATACATTTTAGACTTCTCAGGTAATAATAATTTGTTTTCAACTTCAATAGCAAATTCACAAACTTCTTGAGGAATATTACATTGATCCATTTTGTACGAGTTTGTTAATAACAAACTCCCTAGTTACCATTTCATTAGTAACTTCACTGTTGACGCTGAGGTATATAAAATTGATAAACGTTCATCAAATTAATGTGATATATTATTAATATTTATTTCCTTTTCTTATTTCTAAGTAAGATATAAATTATTTTATGCTCGACCATGCCGAAATGTAGTAATTATACACCTGGTAGCAGTCTAATGCATGTCATTAAAGTACACCTATTCATTAAAGTTCAGGTTTTCGATTATTCTCGGATATGCAATCGAAAGACAACGAAGGAAACGTCACGGAGGCTGGAAATCCAATAATGTCGCAGAAGGTTATGTTCTGTTACTATAATAATTAGCGTTAATTGTAAATAATATTCGAATAAATTCAATTTGTCATCTCGTTTTTCAATTCTAAATCAATTTCCAGGTTATATCAAGACTAATGTTCATGTTATTCAAGGTCAATGACATTCGTTCCTCGGAAAAAAATCAATAATTTCGCGTCTGCGCACATCTCACAATTTAGAAGGTCAGTTCTTCTCCTCACTTACATAACCATAACATGAATACTTATGAATAATTTCAAGTTAGAAATATGGTCGAGCATAAAAAGTCGTATGAAACTTGCTCTATAATGGTAATTAAGAGGCTCGTATGAAAATTATGAAACTCGCTTGAGCTCGTTTCATAAACAAACATACTCGCGTCTTAATTACTATCATTATAGGCTCGTTGCATAATGTACTAGTATGCAACTCTGGAATTATTAATAGGCCTAATCCTTCGTTTTGATTCTGTTAAAATCAGCTGCGATCACTCTTCTTTTCCACCGTACTTGATGAATTCATGTGTTATGCCGTCTATTCCAGCTGCCTTCCCGGTTCGTATACTATCAATCTTTATTTCCAAGTCGAGTTGATCAATATCTCCTTGAATCTCCTCTTCGGTTATTTCTTTGTAAAGCCCAAATGTTATCCATTTTTTTAAATGTGTCTCTTCTTCCTCCTTGAATTTGTTCCTTGAATCATTTATACCTCCATATGGGTGATTAATCCAATGCGGAGTGGTTTATTGGGTTACCTTCCTTGATAACCCTGGTGTTCGGGGTTGTGGGTAGGCATTTCCTCCTAGCCCAATCAGGTATGGTTTTCCCGCCAATACTCGGGTGACTGATTGCTGTGGCATTTCACAGGGCGATGGGATCGTCACTTCCCTACGCCATAATAGTACATTATGCAACGAGCTTATAATGGTAGTAATTAAGACGCGAGTATGTTTGTTTATGAAACGAGCGCAAGCGAGTTTCATAATTTTCATACGAGCCTCTTAATTACCATTATAGGCAAGTTTCATACGACTTTTTATGCTCGACCATATTTCTAACTTGAAATTGTTCATAAGTATTCATGTTATGCTTATCTAAGTGAAGAGCGGAGCTGACCTTCTAAATTGTGAGATGTGCGCAGACGCGAAAGTACTGATTTTTTCCGAGGGACGAATGCCATTGACCTTGATATAATCTAGAGAATAACATGAACATTAATATAGATATAACCTGGAAATTGATTTAGAATTGAAAAACGAGATGACAAATTGAATTTATTTGAATATTATTTACAATTAACGCTAATTATTATAGTAACAGAACATAACCTTCTGCGACAGTATTGAATTTCCAGCCTCCGTGACGTTTCGCTAATTGTCTTTCGATTGCATATCCGAGAATAATCGATACTTGCGGTTTTATAATGGTACAATGGTGATTTGTCATTGGCTGAACAACTGAACTATAATGAATAGGTGTATTTTAATGAGGTGCATTAAAGGGCTACTACCAGGTGTATAATTACTACATTTCGGCATGGTCGAGCATAAAAGCTAGTTATAACTATTTCATTTTAATATTCTGATAAATTTGAGTAAGTTATTAATTAAAAATGGCTCGCGATCTACCAAAAACAGTCCCTATCGATCGATAAATCCCGCTGACTGGTCATTGCTGGTTCATACAGTAAAGTTGTGTATTAATAAACTTATAATGTCACTTATTTTATAAATACTTTATTTTCAAGAAATGTGATTGGAATAGAATCTTGTGAACAGCGCCTTAACTTATAATTTATTTGTTTACTTTCTCTCTATAGACATCCTGAATGTGGTATAACACACTGTGATTATGAAAGGTAAAGGTGGCACACGATAGCGTCAGGACTACCAACCATGACAACTTCGGAAAGAAATAGGTTTAAAAAGTTAGGTATCTAGAATATATTGAACGTATGAATCTGAAATGCAAGGGACATTATAAATATAGAGGCAGACCTATAAGATTATCTGTAGTAATGTCACGAGAGGTCTGAGATCTGCCGATAAATCCACGAGCGAAGCGAGTGGATTTATCTGGGAAATCTCAGACCTCGAGTGACATTTATTAGGACTATTTCGTGAATAAAATAAAAATTTAAATAACATATCCCTAAAATTCGATCACAAAATGTTAATAATTGTATATTAACGAATACTTAACCTATTCAGACATTGTGAAGTTGAAATACTCGTAGATGAATATCGATTATTGCAATAAAGAAATTCAATGTTATTATTCAGTAATGCTAATTGCGAAAAGCGAAATACAGGTTTAACATTGTTAATTACATGTACTGCACTTTTCTCTTATTATTATAACATAAATACATTTTCATTATCTGCTGAAATCATAATTTAATTTAACAGTAATAGTGGGGACAGTTATATACCAATGGTTATGTATTCACAGCGATACATGTTGCTACACAGTGAAGCCATCTCTGTATAGATAGGCCTAATTAAAACACGAATTTTATTACGCCATACGAAAGGCAGTTTGATCAAAGACATTATTACTATGCAAGGTCTTTGAGTTTGATATGCGATGATGTTACATAAATTTGAACTTTTATTAATTGTTTAATTTCAATACAAATGTTATAGTCTACAATTTTATAGGTTACGTTAGGCCTACCTGTGGAAGCAGGACCAATGTCAGCTGTGCCTTGTTTCGACCGTTACTTACAATGAGTGCTACACGAAAGCATTTTTTATAGCTCGACAAA